>NC_134353.1:377008897-377308897 GCF_048569485.1 Anomaloglossus baeobatrachus | reverse complement strand
ATGGGGTATCACAGGGGTTAGTATTGGCCTCCCTTCTTTTTAACATATTTATTAAGGACCTTATTGAGGGCATACAAAGTATGATTTTAATATATGCAAATTATACTAAGTTATGTAAGTAATCAACACAGAGTATAATTTAATATTACATTGGAATTTAATGACGCTGGAGGATTGGGTTATGAAAATCGAAAAATTATAGATAAATGTAATTTCAAACACCTGGGCCAAAGATAAAAAAGAGACAATTATGCCACAATGATAGAACACTGGATAAAACTGTGGGAAAGACTTGGGTGTATGGGTGGATGGTAAACTTTAGTGACCAGTATTGGGCAATTGCTGCCAAGTCAAATAAACTCATGGGATGCAAAAGAGGAATAGATTCTTATTTTTACCCTCTACAAATCACTAGTGCGACCACACTTAGAATACTGTGTACAATTTTGGTCTCCGGTGCATAAGAAGCACATAACTGATGCAGAGCGGGTGCAGAGAAGGGCAAGTAAGGTTATTAACCCCTTCACGACCTTGGACGGATCTATCCGTCCAGGATCGTGTCCCGTTAAGCCCCGCCCCCTGCCGCGGGCAGGCGGCGTGGATCGGCACACATATCAGCTGTTTTCAACAGCTGACATGTGTGCCTGCTAGCCGCGGGTGGAATCGCTTCCACCCGCGGCCATTAACCCCTTAAATCTTGCTGCCAAAGTCTGGCAGCAAGATTTAAATGTGCGCGGCCATGTTTGTTACTTACCGCCGCCCCCACCGGAAGTCACGTGTGTTATCACGGGACTATCGGTGGTTGCCATCGTAGCACAGGGTCATGTGATGACGCCTGCTGCTACGATGTTTCACTTTCGTTTTCCCTCGGCCGAGAGCAGAGGGAAAACCAAAGTGACTGAATCTGCTGATTACAGCTGTATTGCTGTGATCAGCAGATAGCGATCAGCGATCGGATTGCTGATTGCTATAGCCCCCTAGGGGGACTAGTAAAATAAAAAAAAAAAGTAAAAAAAAAAGTTTTAAAAAAAAACAAAAAACCTAAAAGTTCAAATCACCCCCCTTTCCCCCCATTGAAAATTAAAGGGTTAAAAAATAAATAAATATACACATATTTGGTATCGCCGCTTTCAGAAATGCCCGATTTATCAAAATATAAAATCAATTAATCTGATTGGTAAACGGCGTAGTGGCAAAAAAATTCCAAACGCCAAAATTACGTTTTTTAGTCGCCGCAAGTTTTACGCAAAATGCAATAACAGGCGATCAAAACGTAGCATCTGCGCAAAAATGGTACCATTATAAACGTCAGCTCGATACGCAAAAAATAAGCTATCACTGAGCCATAGATCCTTAAAAATAAGAACGCTATGTGTTTCGGAAAATGGCGCAAAACGTGCGCCACTTTTATTGGACAAAATTGTGAATTTTTTTTAACCCCTTAGATACAAGTAAACCTATACATGTTTGGTGTCTACAAACTCGCAACGACCTGAGGCATCACATAGATACATCAGTTTGATCATATAGTGAACACGATGAATAAAACGTCCCAAAAACTATTGTGCGATGACACTTTTTTTGCAGTTTTTCCACACTTGGAATTTTTTTGCTGTTTTCCAGTACAATATATGGTAAAACCTATGGTTTCATTTAAAAGTACAACTCGTCCCGCAAAAAACAAGCCCTCATATGGCAAGATTGACGGAATAATAAAAAAGTTACGGCTCTCGGAAGAAAAGGAGCAAAAAACAAAAACGCAAAAACGGAAAGTGCCCGGGGGCTGAAGGGGTTAAAGATATGGGGGACTGCAGGGCCAGGACAGGTTATTAAACTTGGGGTTATTCAGTTTGGAAAAACGAAGGCTTAGAGGCGACCTTATCACAATGTACAAATATTGTGTGTATATATATATATATATATATATATATATATATATATATGCACATCTAGAAGAAACAATAAACCAATAAAAATCTCAACTGCAAAAAAAAAATGTTTTTCTCATATGAAATACATTTTGACATAAATTTAGGAAAAAAAATACCTACATATTAGACATCTGCTCAACATTCAATTCAAACAAGTGATTTGGTGTGAAATGGAAATAGTCCAAATAGGTTTTTCTATATTTAAATGTAAAAAAATGTATATAAATGTTATAGGACATTATTAGTGATGAGCGAGTACTAAAAAGCTCGGGTGCTCGAAGCTCGGGCCGAGCCTCCCAAGATACTCGTGTACTCGGCCCGAGCAACGAGCCCAATGTTATCCTATGGGAGACCCGAGTATTTTTGTGAAATGACCTCCCGGCAGCATGGAGAAACCCTAAAAATGTCACAAAAGTCTCAGAAGAGTGCTCAAATGACATGGCAACAGCATGGGGAAGACCCCTTGAAGCATTTATCACTCAAAAGTCACAGCTGTGAACAATTTTGTCCGCGTTTTACGCCATTTTTACGGACTCACCAGAAAACCTTCCAAAATGACCCCAAAATGATTTTTCATGGCGGAAATGTTAAGGGCACATACCCAATAGTGAGATAGATCTGGTGTATGTTACTTTTTGAGATCAATACATGAAAGATTTTACGTGAAAACATTGTGTGGCACTCCGATGTCCCTGAGAAGAGACGTACATGAAGGCCTCTTGAGTCTAATGTGCCCATTTTGAGGAAGTGAGTCTTTGTAGTATTTTCCTTTGCCAGGGCAGTCCTAAATTGTGAGGTTCACCAATGCCCCTGCATACAGACGTGCATGAGGGCCTCAAAACATTAAGTGTCCATTGTCAGGAAGTGGGTGTATTATAGTATAGCCCTTAGGCAGGGCAGCCAAAAATTGGGAGGCTCCACATTGTCCCTGGGTAGAGACGTGCATGATGGCCTTTAAACCTGAAGTGCCCATTGTAAGGAAGTGGGTCTATTTCAGTATAGCCCTTTGCCAGGGCAGCCAAAAATTGGGAGGCTCCACATTGTCCCTGGGTAGAGACGTGCATGAGGGCCTCAAAACATTAAGTGTCCATTTTAAGGAAGTGGGTGTATTTCAGTATAGCCCTTAGGCAGGGCAGCCAAAAATTGGGAGGCTCCACATTGTCCCTGGATAGAGACGTGCATGATGGCCTTTAAACCTGAAGTGCCCATTGTAAGGAAGTGGGTCTATTTCAGTATAGCCCTTTGCCAGGGCAGCCAAAAATTGGGAGGCTCCACATTGTCCCTGGGTAGAGACGTGCATGAGGGCCTCAAAACATTAAGTGTCCATTTTAAGGAAGTGGGTGTATTTCAGTATAGCCCTTAGGCAGGGCAGCCAAAAATTGGGAGGCTCCACATTGTCCCTGGATAGAGACGTGCATGATGGCCTTTAAACCTGAAGTGCCCATTGTAAGGAAGTGGGTCTATTTCAGTATAGCCCTTTGCCAGGGCAGCCAAAAATTGGGAGGCTCCACATTGTCCCTGGGTAGAGACGTGCATGAGGGCCTCAAAACATTAAGTGTCCATTTTAAGGAAGTGGGTGTATTTCAGTATAGCCCTTAGGCAGGGCAGCCAAAAATTGGGAGGCTCCACATTGTCCCTGGGTAGAGACGTGCATGATGGCCTTTAAACCTGAAGTGCCCATTGTAAGGAAGTGGGTCTATTTCAGTATAGCCCTTTGCCAGGGCAGCCAAAAATTGGGAGGCTCCACATTGTCCCTGGGTAGAGACGTGCATGAGGGCCTCAAAACATTAAGTGTCCATTTTAAGGAAGTGGGTGTATTTCAGTATAGCCCTTAGGCAGGGCAGCCAAAAATTGGGAGGCTCCACATTGTCCCTGGATAGAGACGTGCATGATGGCCTTTAAACCTGAAGTGCCCATTGTAAGGAAGTGGGTCTATTTCAGTATAGCCCTTTGCCAGGGCAGCCAAAAATTGGGAGGCTCCACATTGTCCCTGGGTAGAGACGTGCATGAGGGCCTCAAAACATTAAGTGTCCATTTTAAGGAAGTGGGTGTATTTCAGTATAGCCCTTAGGCAGGGCAGCCAAAAATTGGGAGGCTCCACATTGTCCCTGGATAGAGACGTGCATGATGGCCTTTAAACCTGAAGTGCCCATTGTAAGGAAGTGGGTCTATTTCAGTATAGCCCTTTGCCAGGGCAGCCAAAAATTGGGAGGCTCCACATTGTCCCTGGGTAGAGACGTGCATGAGGGCCTCAAAACATTAAGTGTCCATTTTAAGGAAGTGGGTGTATTTCAGTATAGCCCTTAGGCAGGGCAGCCAAAAATTGGGAGGCTCCACATTGTCCCTGGGTAGAGACGTGCATGATGGCCTTTAAACCTGAAGTGCCCATTGTAAGGAAGTGGGTCTATTTCAGTATAGCCCTTTGCCAGGGCAGCCAAAAATTGGGAGGCTCCACATTGTCCCTGGGTAGAGACGTGCATGAGGGCCTCAAAACATTAAGTGTCCATTGTCAGGAAGTGGGTGTATTATAGTATAGCCCTTAGGCAGGGCAGCCAAAAATTGGGAGGCTCCACATTGTCCCTGGGTAGAGACGTGCATGATGGCCTTTAAACCTGAAGTGCCCATTGTAAGGAAGTGGGTCTATTTCAGTATAGCCCTTTGCCAGGGCAGCCAAAAATTGGGAGGCTCCACATTGTCCCTGGGTAGAGACGTGCATGAGGGCCTCAAAACATTAAGTGTCCATTTTAAGGAAGTGGGTGTATTTCAGTATAGCCCTTAGGCAGGGCAGCCAAAAATTGGGAGGCTCCACATTGTCCCTGGGTAGAGACGTGCATGAGGGCCTCAAAACATTGTTCCCATTGCAAAGGAGCGGGTCTCCTGTCGTTGTAATGTCCATTCTGCAAAGAATGGGCGAAAAAATTTACCACTGGGGGTATACCTGAAACAAAGACCTAACTATTGTAACGGTCATCATGATGGCGCATGAGGAGAAGGAGGAGCAGTCCAGCGATTATCCAAAGTCGAGAAGTGTACCCATGGGTGAGTGGAGGTACATGGCAAACTTTAAATTCCGCTCTCATTTGCTGGTGGTGTGGTGAAGTCTGGCCCAATCCAACCCTTGTTCATCTTTATCAGAGTCAGCCTGTCAGCATTTTCAGTTGACAGGCGGGTGCGTTTATCTGTAATGATTCCACCTGCGGCACTAAAAACACGCTCTGACAAAACGCTAGCAGCAGGGCAGGCCAGGACTTCCAAGGCGTAGAGAGCCAATTCATGCCACGTGTCCAGCTTGGATACCCAATAATTGTAAGGCACAGAGGAATGTCGGAGTACAGTTGTTCGATCTGCAAGGTACTCCTTCAGCATCTGGGCAAACTTAGGATTTCTTGTGGCACTACCCCGCACCTCAGGGGCTGTGGTACGTGAGGGGCTGAGAAAACTGTCCCACATCTTAAAGACTGTTCCCCTACCTCTGGCGGATTGGACTTGTGCCTCTCTCGGCTGTACGCCTCGGTTGTCCACTGATTCCTGACCTATGCCGCTAGCGTTTTGTGAGGGGAATGCTTTGCCTACTTCCGTGAGTATGGCCTTCCGAAACTGCTGCATTTTGGTTGACCTCTCATCCACGGGAATAAGAGACAAAAAGTTCTCCTTGTAGCGTGGGTCTAACAGTGTTACCAACCAGTAATGATTGTCGGCCAAGATGTTCTTAACGCGAGGGTCACGAGACAGGCAGCTTACCATAAAGTCAGCCATGTGCGCCAGACTCTTAACAGCCAGGACTTCAGTAGCCTGACCAACAAGATGACTGAACATGCTGTCCTCCTCCTCCTCCTCCTCCTCCTCCTCCTCATCTACCCTGTCCTCTGGCCAGCCACGCTGAATCGAGGATATGACTGGTGTGCATGTCATATCCTCAATTTGGCCGGAGAGTTGCTCCATGTCTTCATCCTCCTCCTCGTCATAGTCCTCCACTGCACGTTGTGATGAGACGAGGCTGGGCTGTGTGTTATCACCCACACCCACTACTGTTTCTTGCTGCAACTCATCGCGCTCCGCCTGCAATGCATCATGTTTGTTTTTCAAAAGGGACCGTTTTAGAAGGCAGAGTAGCGGTATGGTGACGCTAATAATGGCGTCATCACCACTCACCATCTTGGTGGAGTCCTCAAAGTTTTGGAGGATGGTACATAGGTCTGACATCCATCTCCACTCCTCAGGTGTTATGTGTGGAGTTTGACCCATTTCCCGACGGCTTAGGTGATGCAGGTACTCAACAACTGCCCTCTTCTGCTCACATATCCTGACCAACATGTGCAGAGTTGAATTCCAACGCGTGGGGACATCACACACCAGTCTGTGAGCCGGAAGATGCAAACGGCGCTGAAAGCCGGCAAGGCCGGCTGAAGCAGTAGGTGACTTTCGAAAATGTGCAGACAGGCGGCGAACTTTTACCAGCAGATCAGACAGCTCTGGGTATGACTTTATAAACCGCTGAACCACGAGGTTGAGCACATGGGCCACGCATGGAACATGTGTCAGCTGGCCTCGCCTCAAAGCCGCCACCAGGTTCCGGCCATTGTCACAAACGACCTTTCCTGGCTTTAGGTTCAGAGGTGTGAGCCAGTGATCTGCCTGCTGTTTCAGAGCTGTCCACAGCTCTTCTGCATTGTGGGGTTTGTCACCTATGCAGATTAGCTTCAGCACAGCCTGTTGCCGCTTCGCCGAGGCAGTGCTGCAGTGCTTCCAGCTTGTGACTGGTGTGGAGGGCACAGTGGATGAGGATGCGCAGGAGGAGGAGGAGGCTGAAGAGCATGACATTCCGGAGCTGTAGAGTGTGGGTGAAACACTGACTGAGGTAGGGCCTGCAAACCTTGGTGTGGGAAGGACGTGTTCCGTCCCTCGCTCAGACTGGGTCCCAGCTTCCACAATATTAACCCAGTGTGCCGTCAACGAGATGTAGCGGCCTTGCCCACAAGCACTTGTCCACGTGTCTGTGGTTAGGTGGACTTTGGGTGAAACAGCGTTGTTCAGGGCACGTGTGATGTTTTGTGACACGTGGTTATGCAACGCGGGGACGGCACACCGGGAGAAATAGTGGCGGCTGGGGACCGAGTAACGTGGGACAGCTGCCGCCATCAGGTCACGGAATGCTTCTGTCTCCACCAGCCTAAAAGGCAACATTTCCAGCGCAAGCAGTCGCGAAATGTTAGCATTTAGAACTGTGGCATGTGGGGTGTTGGCAGTGTATTTGCGCCTGCGTTCAAAGGTTTGCTGAATGGATAACTGAACGCTGCGCTGGGACAAGGACGTGCTTGATGATGGTGTTCTTTCTGCGTAGGCAACTGCAGGTGCAGGAGTGGAGGAGGCTTGTTCGCAGGCAGCATGGACAGAGGATTGGCTCGCATGCACAACCAGCGAAGACGTAGCAGTGACATCAGCAAGCACTGCTCCTCGACTCTGTTGTACTTCCCACAAAGTCGGGTGCTTGGCTGACATGTGCCTGATCATGCTGGTGGTGGTCAGGCTGCTAGTTTTGGTACCCCTGCTGATGCTGGCACGGCAGGTGTTGCAAATGGCCTTTTTTGAATCATCTGGATCCAACTTAAAAAACTGCCAGACTCGTGAAGACCTAACATTTGTACAGGCACCTTGTGTCGTCGTGTTGTTACGGGGAACGGTTGCCTGACTTCTGCCTGGGACCACCACCCTGCTTCTTACTGCCTGTTGTGATGCTACGCCTCCCTCCCCCTGTGCACTGCTGTCCTCGCTCTGCATATCCTCCTGCCAGGTTGGGTCAGTTACTGGATCATCCACCACGTCGTCTTCCTCTTCCGCACCCTGCTCCTCCTCCTGACTTGCTGACAATTGTGTCTCATCATCGTCCACCACTTGTTGAGACACGTTGCCAACTTCGTGAGAACGTGGCTGCTCAAATATTTGGCTATCTGTACAGACGATCTCCTCATGACCCACTTCAATATGAGCTGGCGAGAGGCCAGAATGTGTGAATGGAAACGTGAACAGCTCTTCCGAGTGTCCAAGTGTGGGATCATTAATGTCCGAGGAGGACGTGTACTCAGCCTGGTGGTAGGAAGGAGGATCAGGTTCAGAAATGTGCGGTGCAGTATCACGGCTACTGACACTTGACCGTGTGGAAGACAGAGTGTTTGTGGTGGTGCCAATCTGACTGGAAGCATTATCCGCTATCCAACTAACAACCTGTTGACACTGGTCTTGGTTCAAGAGCGGTGTACTGCTGCGGTCCCCAAGAATTTGGGACAGGACGTGCGAGCGACTAGATGTGGCCCTTTGTTGTGGCGAAATTAGAGCTTGCCCACGACCTCGGCCTCTGCCTGCACCACCATCACGTCCACTTCCTTGTTCCTTGCCAATGCCCTTGCGCATTTTGCAATGCTGTGCACTGCTGACGTGTATATTCACTACTTGTGCGTTATATCAAAGTTTCTGGAAATTGCACACCAGTGCACCTGTACGCTGCCACCAACAGGCACACACGTGCGGTTTTAAAAACCAAGCACGGACGCAATAATAACCTAACACAGGTTTTAGGAGCAAAAATTAAGAACTCTGACACTATCAGCCACTGCTGACTGACGTGTATTATACACTACACTTGTGCGTTATATAATAGTTTGGTAAACGCACACCAGTGCACCTGTACGCTGCCACCAACAGGCACACACGTGCGGTTTTAAAAACCAAGCACGGACGCAATAATAACCTAACACAGGTTTTAGGAGCAAAAATTAAGAACTCTGACACTATCAGCCACTGCTGACTGACGTGTATTATACACTACACTTGTGCGTTATATAATAGTTTGGTAAACGCACACCAGTGCACCTGTACGCTGCCACCAACAGGCACACACGTGCGGTTTTAAAAACCAAGCACGGACGCAATAATAACCTAACACAGGTTTTAGCAGCAAAAATTAAGAACTCTGACACTATCAGCCACTGCTGACTGACGTGTATTATACACTACACTTGTGCGTTATATAATAGTTTGGTAAACGCACACCAGTGCACCTGTACGCTGCCACCAACAGGCACACACGTGCGGTTTTAAAAACCAAGCACGGACGCAATAATAACCTAACACAGGTTTTAGGAGCAAAAATTAAGAACTCTGACACTATCAGCCACTGCTGACTGACGTGTATTATACACTACACTTGTGCGTTATATAATAGTTTGGTAAACGCACACCAGTGCACCTGTACGCTGCCACCAACAGGCACACACGTGCGGTTTTAAAAACCAAGCACGGACGCAATAATAACCTAACACAGGTTTTAGGAGCAAAAATTAAGAACTCTGACACTATCAGCCACTGCTGACTGACGTGTATTATACACTACACTTGTGCGTTATATAATAGTTTGGTAAACGCACACCAGTGCACCTGTACGCTGCCACCAACAGGCACACACGTGCGGTTTTAAAAACCAAGCACGGACGCAATAATAACCTAACACAGGTTTTAGGAGCAAAAATTAAGAACTCTGACACTATCAGCCACTGCTGACTGACGTGTATTATACACTACACTTGTGCGTTATATAATAGTTTGGTAAACGCACACCAGTGCACCTGTACGCTGCCACCAACAGGCACACACGTGCGGTTTTAAAAACCAAGCACGGACGCAATAATAACCTAACACAGGTTTTAGGAGCAAAAATTAAGAACTCTGACACTATCAGCCACTGCTGACTGACGTGTATTATACACTACACTTGTGCGTTATATAATAGTTTGGTAAACGCACACCAGTGCACCTGTACGCTGCCACCAACAGGCACACACGTGCGGTTTTAAAAACCAAGCACGGACGCAATAATAACCTAACACAGGTTTTAGCAGCAAAAATTAAGAACTCTGACACTATCAGCCACTGCTGACTGACGTGTATTATACACTACACTTGTGCGTTATATAATAGTTTGGTAAACGCACACCAGTGCACCTGTACGCTGCCACCAACAGGCACACACGTGCGGTTTTAAAAACCAAGCACGGACGCAATAATAACCTAACACAGGTTTTAGGAGCAAAAATTAAGAACTCTGACACTATCAGCCACTGCTGACTGACGTGTATTATACACTACACTTGTGCGTTATATAATAGTTTGGTAAACGCACACCAGTGCACCTGTACGCTGCCACCAACAGGCACACACGTGCGGTTTTAAAAACCAAGCACGGACGCAATAATAACCTACTAACAGGTTTTTTTGGGGAGCGACAATTACAGTACAGACAAGTCAGACACTATCTGGACTGTTTTACACTGTGTACACCAGCCCCAGATATGAAGGCTGGTATACGGTCACCACTACCCTGCCTGCCTGCCTGCCTGTATACTGCTACAATAGTCCTGACAAGGACTCTTTTGGTCACTAGCCTGTATTCAGACCTGGCTATACCCTGCCTGTATATAGCAACAATAGTCCTGAGAAGGACTCTGCTACTGTACTCCGACCTGGCTATACCCTGCCTGCCTGTATACAACTAGAATAGTCCTGAGAAGGACTTTTGGTCACACTGTTTGCAGCCCTGCAACTGAAAAAGCTATAAAGGGCCGCAAAGCTTTCCCTGAATCAGCGACACTCTCCCTACACTCACTGTCAGAATAGCTGTGAGCAGAGCACAGCGCGCCGGCCGATATAAAGGCTCGGTGACGCTGTGCAGGCCGGCCAATCACTGCAATTCCACAACTAACAGGGCTGTGGCATTGCAGTGGTCTGCCAGCCAATCCCTGCATGAGGGCTGGCTCTCAAAAGAGCGCCAACATGCAGAAATGAAGACCACGAGTACAGCACGAGTATCGCGAGATTACTCGGTCCCCGCCGAGCAGCCCGAGTACAGTGATACTCGTGCGAGTACCGAGTAGTGACAAGCATGCTCGCTCATCACTAGACATTATATATAGCCCCAAACCCATGAAAAAAATGATTTGTCCAGCATGAAACAAAGCCTCATACCGGCATGTCAATAACAAATGAAAAAGTTGTAGCTGCTGAAAATTAAAAAGGCAAAAATGAAGAAAGAAAAAATTGACCTGGTCATTATTGCCCTTACAGGCCTAGTCATTTAAGAATTAAGGTAAAATTATAATAACCAAAACAAGCTTACCGAGGTCAAGAGGTAGAGTACAATTTGGCAATTCTTGGTGTTTATCAGATGGGGTGTCACAATCTCTTTTCAGCTTCAAAAGCCAGTAATTTGCTTTATTAATAACTTTGCTTGCGCCTGTAGAAAGAAAATATAATTTAGAAAATTTATGCTTAGTTTTTTCTGCTTTTATGGAAAACTTTTTTAGCCAATTTTTTTGATAAATAGTAGAAAGATGTTTGCCTTAAATGTAAGGTGCTGTTAGGGTGCGACTGCACTTTGCTTTTTACCTGCTTTTTACCTGCTTTTTTTGCTGCTTTTTCAACTGCAGCGTTTAATGCCAAAATGGATGTGTTCTGCTTTTCAAGCAAAGTCTATGGGAATTTGGGTTTCTTGTCCGCACTATGCAGTTCAAACTGCAGCCTTTTTGTAGCTGAACTTTGGTCAAAAACTCAGCTTTGCAGTGCAAAACCCAGATGGCAAAAACAGTTGACATGTCTATTGTTTTTGCCATTTGGGTTTTACACTGCAAAGCAGAGTTTTTGCCCAAATTTCTGCCACAAAAAGGCTGCAGCTTGAACTGCATAGTGCGGTCTAGAAACCCAAATTCCCATAGACTTTGCTTGAAAAGCAGAACACATCCATTTTGGCATTAAATGCTGCAGTTGAAAAAGCAGCAAAAAAGCAGGTAAAAAGCAAAGTGCGGTCGCACCCTAATAGTGCAGCATCAAAAGTATCTGCAGCGGTGTCAGCTGCCATTCTACTCTAAGGGCTCATGTGCACGTAACTGCTGAATATTCTGCAGCGATTTGTCAGCAGTGCACATATCCGCTTCAAATCGCTGCAGAAACACCGTGTAATGGATGCAGTTTTTTCTAGAAAAAAGCCGATTTCATGCACTCTGGTTGTTGACCCCACCATAGACAGAGTGTGAGCTGCATCCATAGTGCACAAACTCATTGACATGCTCATTTTATGAACGCACGGATTTGGGTCAAAATTTTAGGACCCAAATCGCAGCGTTCATCAAAGCATCATGCGCATGTCTCATGCACAATCTTCATAGATTGTGCAGGGGACGCAGGATGCATGCATTTACGCTGCAGTGCTATATGGAGCGTAAATGCATGAAATTACGCAACATGCGCACGAGCCCTAAGTGTCCTCCCCACTATACAATTCATTATATGGCACCACCCCACCCAATTTATCATGAAGCTATCAGGGACATAGGACAAATTGTGGGGGAGGACACATGACAGGGTCTATGGCTATGTGCACACTTTCAGGATTTGCAGCAAAAAATTGTGCTGCAAATCCTGATGTGTTGGCAGGAAGAACACTGCATAAATTATGCATTTTGCTTATAACTGTAACACGCTGCGTATTTTCTACTACAAAATTGCAATGTGTGCACAAAGCCTTAAAATTAACTGGGTGGAGAGTCACAGAGATTGATTAGTTTATATTTATTGGGTGGCAGAGATTATATAGTTAATGGGGGACACAATGCTTATGGCTTATTTATCACTTTATATTGTGAATGCTGGGTGGCTAATTGTATAATATATAGTCTGATACATATTTATATTCAGAAGGGCAGTCTAGGTGATTTTTATTCAGGAGGTAAATGTATGTATACAATATATGTGACCTTGTTATTTTCAGGGCTGGGGTGATCAGTGTGACAAGACGAGTCGTGGCTGGAAGATGGCAACATGAAGGTCTGTTCAGATGGAGAAGAAACAACAGAAAATAACTAATCAGATGAGATGTCAATTGCAAGTTTCCTTCTGAAATTATTTATTCTGTACTGTATGACTTGGAGTAATGCTGTTATTTATTAAATCCCTCAGGCCACATTCTCACATTCGTGTGACATTCCTGTGTGTTGCCAGACTTTTTTGATACAGGTATAATATATCTTTGTACCGTGTTAGCCAGTAGAGATAAAAAAAATTGTCTAAGGTCTCCGACACACATCCGTGCCGCCGGTACGTGCTTGGTACGTTTTTGCACGTACCGGCGGCACGGAGATACGTAGACCAATGCTACCCTATGGTAGCAGACACACACACGTAAAACCACACAGAACGTGGGTCCTTGTTGTTTGTAAGTGTGAGTGTTTTCCCACATGCTCGACATGTCCATTTTTCGCTGACATCACGCAGGCATGGACCCGCTAAAGTCAATGGGTCCGTGCCTGCACGGACGGCACACGTAGCATGTCCGTGTGCTACACGTACTGTCAGTGTGCACTTTTTAGTGAGCGATGTCGGTCAATCTATTTTTTATTTGGTTGTCAGTTAATTTACCTTTTTTTCTGTGGTTGTCAGTCAATATCCCTTTTTCGGTCGGTCTGTATCTCCCCCTGTCCATTACTTACCGATCCCCGATCACCAGCGCGGCAAAGAACAGCTGTGCAAAAGATACGGCGGCTTTAATTATTTTGAAAATGCCGGCCGCTCATTATTCAATTACTATTCCTTGCTTCCCCCGCCCACCGGTGCCTATAATTGGTTGCATTCAGACACGCCCCCACGCTGAGTGACAGCTGTCTCACTGCAATCAATCACCAATCACAGCATCCGGTAGGCGTGTCTATATTGTGCAGTAAAATAAATAAACAAATAATTTTAAAAAACGGCGTGCGGTCCCCCCCATTTTTGATACCAGCCAAGGTAAAGTCACATGGCTGAAGGCTGGTATTCTCAGGATGGGGAGCCCCACGTTATGGGGAGCCCACCACCCTAACAATATCAGCCAGCAGCCGCCCGGAAAAGCCGCATCCATTAGATGCAACATTTCCGGGACTCTACCCGACTCTTCCCGAATTGCCCTGGACAATCTTAATTGGGGTAATAAGGAGTTAATGGCAGCAGCCCATAGCTGCCACTAAGTCCTAGGTTAATCATGGCAGCCGTCTCCCCAAGATAACTTCCATGTTTACCCTGTTATTAAAATTAAATAAACACACACATTAAAAAAATCCTTTATTTAGAATAATTATAACAAACAAACACCCTCGTTCACCAATTTAATAAAACCAAAAAACCCATCCAGGTCCGCCGTAATCCATGGATGTCCCACGACGCTCTCAGCTCTGCTATATGACGGTGACAGGAGTGGCCACACACAATGACCACTCTCTATCACCTCCAAGCAGCAACTGAAGTGAGCTGTGCGATCATCGATGACGTCAGTCAGGTTACTCGCGGCCACCACTGGATCCTCCACCTGTGACAGCGAGTCGCCCAAGTGACTGAAGTGACCTGCGCGATCAGCAAAGAAGTCACAGGTGAGTTGTGGTGTCGGCTGGGTGACTCCAGCTAGCCGCAGGTAACCTGAGTGACGGCAGCGCTAATGTCGCCGCTAACTTCAGTTACTCAGGGGATTAGCGGACACCAGTGATTCCATCAAGGATGTCCACTAATCAGGACGCCACACACAGACAGAGCCGTGGTATGACAATGAAGTCGGGTGAGGTTCACCCGAGTTCATTCTCATTGCTCGTCTCTGTCTGTGTCGGCTGTCAGCAGGTATGTAGCAACGACATTTTACAACACACACTGATCAACACATACGGACACCACACGGACATGACACGTACGCATACACGGACATTACACACGCACACACGGCAAGCATACGCCATCACACGGATGTCACACGTACCGGAGAAACGCCCATAAAAAACGGAACACGGACCTGAAAAACGGAACGTGAGACACGTACGTTTTTATGCGGAAGTGTGTTTTAGGCCTAAAAGAACTGAGAGCCCTCAGTGGTTGATACCTTTTAATAGTATCATTGTCAGAAGCTCCCTGTCCTGTCCAACAACAACAGGAACATTTCCCTGCAACCAGAAAAAATGTAAGACCTGTCCATTTATATTGACAACGGACAAGATAAAGATTCCCAGATCACATCAGGACTACAAGATCCCAGGTACCTTCAGCTGCACCAGAACTAATGTGGTGTACTTAATTATATGTACCAAATGTCCAACTGGGGGTCTGTATGTAGAAAAGACAGGACAACGGTTCAGGACAAGGATGAATTCTCACCGCCACACAATTAGAGAAAAAAAGGATAGATATACTTGTGGCCAAACATTTTTGTAACCGAGACCACAGAATCATGGACATGAAATTGCTGGTATTGAAAGGAAATTTCAAATCCCAGAGAGACAGGAGACTATGGGAATACAAACTTATGATGACCTTTGACACATTTAGAGCAGGAATGAATGTATCACATGGATTTATGTCTTTTTTAGTGATGAGCGAGCATGCTTGTAACTACTCGGTACTCGCACGAGTATCACTGTACTCGGGCTGCTCGGCGGGGACCGAGTAATCTCGCGATACTCGTGCTGTACTCGTGGTCTTCATTTCTGCATGTTGGCGCTCTTTTGAGAGCCAGCCCTCATGCAGGGATTGGCTGGCAGACCACTGCAATGCCACAGCCCTGTTAGTTGTGGAATTGCAGTGATTGGCCGGCCTGCACAGCGTGACCGAGCCTTTATACCGGCCGGCGCGCTGTGCTCTGCTCACAGCTATCCAGACAGTCAGTGCAGGGAGAGTGTCGCTGATTCAGGGAAAGCTTTGCGGCCCTTTATAGCTTTTTCAGTTGCAGGGCTGCAAACAGTGTGACCAAAAGTCCTTCTCAGGACTATTCTAGTTGTATACAGGCAGGCAGGGTATAGCCAGGTCGGAGTACAGTAGCAGAGTCCTTCTCAGGACTATTGTTGCTATATACAGGCAGGGTATAGCCAGGTCTGAATACAGGCTAGTGACCAGAAGAGTCCTTGTCAGGACTATTGTACCAGTATACAGGCAGGCAGGCAGGCAGGGTAGTGGTGACCGTATACCAGCCTTCATCATATCTGGGGCTGGTGTACACAGTGTAAAACAGTCCAGATAGTGTCTGACTTGTCTGTAATTGTCGCTCCCCAAAAAAACCTGTTAGGTTCTTATTGCGTCCGTGCTTGGTTTTTAAAACCGCACGTGTGTGCCTGTCGGTGGCAGCGTACAGGTGCACTTGTGTGCAATTTCCACAAACTTTGATATAACGCACAAGTAGTGAATATACACGTCAGCAGTGCACAGCATTGCAAAATGCGCAAGGGCATTGGCAAGGAACAAGGAAGTGGACGTGATGGTGGTGCAGGCAGAGGCCGAGGTCGTGGGCAAGCTCTAATTTCGCCACAACAAAGGGCCACATCTAGTCGCTCGCACGTCCTGTCCCAAATTCTTGGGGACCGCAGCAGTACACCGCTCTTGAACCAAGACCAGTGTCAACAGGTTGTTAGTTGGATAGCAGATAATGCTTCCAGTCAGATTGGCACCACCACAAACACTCTGTCTTCCACACGGTCAAGTGTCAGTAGCCGTGATACTGCACCGCACATTTCTGAACCTGATCCTCCTTCCTACCACCAGGCTGAGTACACGTCCTCCTCGGACATTAATGATCCCACACTTGGACACTCGGAAGAGCTGTTCACGTTTCCATTCACACATTCTGGCCTCTCGCCAGCTCATATTGAAGTGGGTCATGAGGAGATCGTCTGTACAGATGGCCAAATATTTAAGCAGCCACGTTCTCACGAAGTCGGCAACGTGTCTCAACAAGTGGTGGACGATGATGAGACACAATTGTCAGGAAGTCAGGAGGAGGAGCAGGGTGCGGAAGAGGAAGACGACGTGGTGGATGATCCAGTAACTGACCCAACCTGGCAGGAGGATATGCAGAGCGAGGACAGCAGTGCACAGGGGGAGGGAGGCGTAGCATCACAACAGGCAGTAAGAAGCAGGGTGGTGGCCCCAGGCAGAAGTCAGGCAACCGTTCCCCGGAACAACACGACGACACAAGGTGCCTGTACAAATGTTAGGTCTTCCCGAGTCTGGCAGTTTTTTAAGTTTGATCCAGATGATTCAAAAAAGGCCATTTGCAACACCTGCCGTGCCAGCATCAGCAGGGGTACCAAAACTAGCAGCCTGACCACCACCAGCATGATCAGGCACATGTCAGCCAAGCACCCGACTTTGTGGGAAGTACAACAGAGTCGAGGAGCAGTGCTTGCTGATGTCACTGCTACGTCTTCGCTGGTTGTGCATGCGAGCCAATCCCCTGTCCATGCTGCCTGCGAACAAGCCTCCTCCACTCCTGCACCTGCAGTTGCCTACGCAGAAAGAACACCATCATCAAGCACGTCCTTGTCCCAGCGCAGCGTTCAGTTATCCATTCAGCAAACATTTGAACGCAGGCGCAAATACACTGCCAACACCCCACATGCCACAGTTCTAAATGCTAACATTTCGCGACTGCTTGCGCTGGAAATGTTGCCTTTTAGGCTGGTGGAGACAGAAGCATTCCGTGACCTGATGGCGGCAGCTGTCCCACGTTACTCGGTCCCCAGCCGCCACTATTTCTCCCGGTGTGCCGTCCCCGCGTTGCATAACCACGTGTCACAAAACATCACACGTGCCCTGAACAACGCTGTTTCACCCAAGGTCCACCTAACCACAGACACGTGGACAAGTGCTTGTGGGCAAGGCCGCTACATCTCGTTGACGGCACACTGGGTTAATATTGTGGAAGCTGGGACCCAGTCTGAGCGAGGGACGGAACACGTCCTTCCCACACCAAGGTTTGCAGGCCCTACCTCAGTCAGTGTTTCACCCACACTCTACAGCTCCGGAATGTCATGCTCTTCAGCCTCCTCCTCCTCCTGCGCATCCTCATCCACTGTACCCTCCACACCAGTCACAAGCTGGAAGCACTGCAGCACTGCCTCGGCGAAGCGGCAACAGGCTGTGCTGAAGCTAATCTGCATAGGTGACAAACCCCACAATGCAGAAGAGCTGTGGACAGCTCTGAAACAGCAGGCAGATCACTGGCTCACACCTCTGAACCTAAAGCCAGGAAAGGTCGTGTGTGACAATGGCCGGAACCTGGTGGCGGCTTTGAGGCGAGGCCAGCTGACACATGTTCCATGCGTGGCCCATGTGCTCAACCTCGTGGTTCAGCGGTTTATAAAGTCATACCCAGAGCTGTCTGATCTGCTGGTAAAAGTTCGCCGCCTGTCTGCACATTTTCGAAAGTCACCTACTGCTTCAGCCGGCCTTGCCGGCTTTCAGCGCAGTTTGCATCTTCCGGCTCACAGACTGGTGTGTGATGTCCCCACGCGTTGGAATTCAACTCTGCACATGTTGGTCAGGATATCTGAGCAGAAGAGGGCAGTTGTTGAGTACCTGCATCACCTAAGCCGTCGGGAAATGGGTCAAACTCCACACATAACACCTGAGGATTGGAGATGGATGTCAGACCTATGTACCATCCTCCAAAACTTTGAGGACTCCACCAAGATGGTGAGTGGTGATGACGCCATTATTAGCATCACCATACCGCTACTCTGCCTTCTAAAACGGTTTCTGCTGAAAAAAAAACATGATGCATTGCAGGCGGAGCGCGATGAGTTGCAGCAAGAAACAGTAGTGGGTGTGGGTGATGATAACACACAGCCCAGCCTCGTCTCATCACAACGTGCAGTGGAGGACTATGACGAGGAGGAGGATGAAGACATGGAGCAACTCTCCGGCCAAATTGAGGATATGACATGCACACCAGTCATATCCTCGGTTCAGCGTGGCTGGCCAGAGGACAGGGTAGATGAGGAGGAGGAGGAGGAGGAGGAGGACAGCATGTTCAGTCATCTTGTTGGTCAGGCTACTGAAGTCCTGGCTGTTAAGAGTCTGGCGTACATGGCTGACTTTATGGTAAGCTGCCTGTCTCGTGACCCTCGCGTTAAGAACATCTTGGCCGACAATCATTACTGGTTGGTAACACTGTTAGACCCACGCTACAAGGAGAACTTTTTGTCTCTTATTCCCGTGGAGGAGAGGTCAACCAAAATGCAGCAGTTCCGGAAGGCCATAGTCACGGAAGTAGGCAAAGCATTCCCCTCACAAAACGCTAGTGGCATAGGTCAGGAATCAGTGGACAACCGAGGCGTACAGCCGAGAGAGGCACAAGTCCAATCCGCCAGAGGTAGGGGAACAGTCTTTAAGATGTGGGACAGTTTTCTCAGCCCCTCACGTACCACAGCCCCTGAGGTGCGGGGTAGTGCCACAAGAAATCCTAAGTTTGCCCAGATGCTGAAGGAGTACCTTGCAGATCGAACAACTGTACTCCGACATTCCTCTGTGCCTTACAATTATTGGGTATCCAAGCTGGACACGTGGCATGAATTGGCTCTCTACGCCTTGGAAGTCCTGGCCTGCCCTGCTGCTAGCGTTTTGTCAGAGCGTGTTTTTAGTGCCGCAGGTGGAATCATTACAGATAAACGCACCCGCCTGTCAACTGAAAATGCTGACAGGCTGACTCTGATCAAGATGAACAAGGGTTGGATTGGGCCAGACTTCACCACACCACCAGCAAATAAGAGCGGAATTTAAAGTTTGCCATGTACCTCCATTCACCCATGGGTACACACTTCTGGACTTTGGATAATCGCTGGACTGCTCCTCCTTCTCCTCATGCGCCACCATGATGATGACCGTTACAAATTGCAATACTTAGGCCTTTGTTTCAGGTATACCCCCAGTGGTAAATTTTTTCGCCCATTCTTTGCAGAATGGACATTACAACGACAGGAGACCCGCTCCTTTGCAATGGGAACAATGTTTTGAGGCCCTCATGCACGTCTCTACCCAGGGACAACGTGGAGCCTCCCAATTTTTGGCTGCCCTGCCTAAGGGCTATACTATAATACACCCACTTCCTGACAATGGACACTTAATGTTTTGAGGCCCTCATGCACGTCTCTACCTAGGGACAACGTGGAGCCTCCCAATTTTTGGCTGCCCTGCCTAAGGGCTATACTATAATACACCCACTTCCTGACAATGGACACTTAATGTTTTGAGGCCCTCATGCACGTCTCTACCCAGGGACAACGTGGAGCCTCCCAATTTTTGGCTGCCCTGCCTAAGGGCTATACTATAATACACCCACTTCCTGACAATGGAAACTTAATGTTTTGAGGCCCTCATGCACGTCTCTACCCAGTGACAACGTGGAGCCTCCCAATTTTTGGCTGCCCTGCCTAAGGGCTATACTATAATACACCCACTTCCTGACAATGGGCACTTCAGGTTTACAGGCCCTCATGCACGTCTCTATCCAGGGACAACGTGGAGCCTCCCAATTTTTGGCTGCCCTGCCAAAGGGCTATACTATAATACACCCACTTCCTTCCAATGGGCACTTCAGGTTTACAGGCCCTCATGCACGTCTCTATCCAGGGACAACGTGGAGCCTCCCAATTTTTGGCTGCCCTGCCTAAGGGCTATACTACAATAGACCCACTTCCTTCCAATGGGCACTTCAGGTTTACAGGCCCTCATGCACGTCTCTATCCAGGGACAACGTGGAGCCTCCCAATTTTTGGCTGCCCTGCCTAAGGGCTATACAACAATAGACCCACTTCCTTCCAATGGGCACTTCAGGTTTACAGGCCCTCATGCACGTCTCTATCCAGGGACAACGTGGAGCCTCCCAATTTTTGGCTGCCCTGCCTAAGGGCTATACTACAATAGACCCACTTCCTTCCAATGGGCACTTCAGGTTTACAGGCCATCATGCACGTCTCTATCCAGGGACAATGTGGAGCCTCCCAATTTTTGGCTGCCCTGCCTAAGGGCTATACTATAATACACCCACTTCCTGACAATGGGCACTTCAGGTTTACAGGCCCTCATGCACGTCTCAATCCAGGGACAACGTGGAGCCTCCCAATTTTTGGCTGCCCTGCCTAAGGGCTATACTACAATAGACCCACTTCCTTCCAATGGGCACTTCAGGTTTACAGGCCCTCATGCACGTCTCTATCCAGGGACAACGTGGAGCCTCCCAATTTTTGGCTGCCCTGCCTAAGGGCTATAGTACAATAGACCCACTTCCTTACAATGGGCACTTCAGGTTTACAGGCCATCATGCACGTCTCTATCCAGGGACAATGTGGAGCCTCCCAATTTTTGGCTGCCCTGCCTAAGGGCTATACTATAATACACCCACTTCCTGACAATGGGCACTTCAGGTTTACAGGCCATCATGCACGTCTCTATCCAGGGACAATGTGGAGCCTCCCAATTTTTGGCTGCCCTGCCTAAGGGCTATACTACAATAGACCCACTTCCTTACAATGGGCACTTCAGGTTTACAGGCCATCATGCACGTCTCTATCCAGGGACAATGTGGAGCCTCCCAATTTTTGGCTGCCCTGCCTAAGGGCTATACTATAATACACCCACTTCCTGACAATGGGCACTTCAGGTTTACAGGCCATCATGCACGTCTCTATCCAGGGACAATGTGGAGCCTCCCAATTTTTGGCTGCCCTGCCTAAGGGCTATACTACAATAGACCCACTTCCTTACAATGGGCACTTCAGGTTTACAGGCCCTCATGCACGTCTGTATGCAGGGGCATTGGTGAACCTCACAATTTTGGACTGCCCTGGCAAAGGAAAATACTACAAAGACTCACTTCCTCAAAATGGGCACATTAGACTCAAGAGGCCTTCATGTACGTCTCTTCTCAGGGACATCGGAGTGCCACACAATGTTTTCACGTAAAATCTTTCATGTATTAATCTCAAAAAGTAACATACACCAGCTCTATCTCACTATTGGGTATGTGCCCTTAACATTTCCGCCATGAAAAATCATTTTGGGGTCATTTTGGAAGGTTTTCTGGTGAGTCCGTAAAAATGGCGTAAAACGCGGACAAAATTGTTCACAGCTGTGACTTTTCAGTGATAAATGCTTCAAGGGGTCTTCCCCATGCTGTTGCCATGTCATTTGAGCACTCTTCTGAGACTTTTGTGACATTTTTAGGGTTTCTCCATGCTGCCGGGGGGTCATTTCACAAAAATACTCGGGTCTCCCATAGGATAACATTGGGCTCGTTGCTCGGGCCGAGTACACGAGTATCTTGGGAGTCTCGGCCCGAGCTTCGAGCACCCGAGCTTTTTAGTACTCGCTCATCACTAGTCTTTTTATATCAGTAAAGAGCATCTGGGGGCATCACAGCCCGGACCAGACCCCAATCAGAGGACAGTAAAACTTTCACACTGCTTATCTATGAACTGCTGCAATATTTATGGCCACAACAGTTTGTCTTCTTGACATACTGATCATTCTGCTTCACATAACTTGTGTTTTTTACTGCTCCATTCTATGTCCTGTTGTGTATAAACATGTGACTCTTCAGATTTTGTGTTATACTGAGCCTGATGGAGAGACCTGCGTAGTCTCCAAAGCTTGCTATTATTACCATCTTTTCAGTTAGTTATTAAAAGGTATCATCCACTGAGGACTCTCAGTTCTTTTAAACACTTTTTTTGTCAGACAGCACACGGACTCCTAGAGTTTCATAGATCCAGTCACATATCTGTGAAAATCACAGATACGAGATTGAGATCTGGGAGGCTCAAAGCATGTGCTGTTCTAATCTTATTATGAGGAATAGTACATACTCCATGGGTCTTTGCGCTATCCGAGAAAAAAAGTGAGGTAGCACACTGACACTGCACACAAATTCAGGAATTTAGCCTTATTATGTATAGCATCATCCATTAGTATTTAGTGTACTCAATATGTAATGCTATAATGCTCGCCACTGGGCATGGTGCTGCGGCAAGCTAGAAATGGAAACAGTGAACCACAGGGAGACCCCGAGCCTACCCTATTGTGGGATAGAAGATCGGGACTGTGGCAGCTGACCCCCAGGACAGAGCGGACACAGGAGCAGACAGCACTGAGTCTCACATGCAGACAAGGACCACCAGAGTGGCTAAAGGCAGGCAACACAGGCAGGGCGGACAAGCAAAGTCACTAGCAAGGCATATGGCAGGGCCAGGGTGGACAGGCAGAGTCTCTTGCACCAGCAGGGCAAGATGGACAGGCAAAGTTACCAGTACCAACAAGGCAGGTAACCAGGTGCCAACAGGCAGGATGGGTTGGTAGCCAGGTACAGGCTGGGATAGGACTGGAACCAAGTGCCCACAGGCAGGACAGGCTGGAATCAGGTACGGACAGCACAGGACAGAAGAAGACAAGCAGAACGGGAAGGGACAGGAGACCTGACAACTGACTAGACAGAAACAACTGACTAACAGGACTGAGGGTGCTAAACAGGCAACTCCCCTAGTGGGAGCTGGCCTTAAATACCTAATGCCTCTCAACGATTGTCTGAGATGCACCTCTTCGGAGTGGCACCCTGGCCCTTTAGGAGAGGGGCAGTGGTGCACACGCACTCCTTAGGAGCATTCCCAAAGGTCCTGTGATGCACGCACAGACTGCGGGAGGAGAAGCCGACGTGGAGGAAAGGCAGGTATGCCAGGAAGCGTGGAAGGACTCTGTCACGTAGGTGAATCAGAGAGTGTTCCTGCAGGAAAGCAACGAGTGCAGGGATGCAAAGTTAAAAAAGTGCTGTCTTTAATTACATAGTTTACCATTTTATGATGTATAACACTGTCTTTTATTAGCACCCTTGCTAGTTATGTATGGTGCTGTCCCTTATTATATAGTGTCCTCTCTTGTTATGTATAGCGCCATCTCTTATATAGTGTATTCTCATTATTTTTGTTATTCACAGTGCCCTCTTTTTATTATATAATCCTCTCTTGTTAGATATAAAATGACTGCTGATAGAGCAGCATCTAAAAAGAACACCAGTCCATCAGCCAGCTCCATCAGAAAAGAAGCTTTACCATATTCTATCAGCAGCCATGTCATTTTATATCTAACAAGAGAGAACACTCTGAAATAAAGAGACGGTGCAATAAATAGAAAAAGTAACAAAATAATCCAATATGTAAGGGATTATGCTGTACATAACAAAAGAGGGCACTATGTAATATATACTGTATGTATATATATATATACATATATATATATATATATATATATATATATATATATATATACATACATCTTTTTCACCATAAAAGAAAGGGATGGCCCAGGCACAATTTCTTGCACAGGTGCCCCAAGCTGTCAGTGTCCTCACCTGCTAGACATGGATATCGTCATACAATCTGCCATCAAACAGTACGACGATGCCATTCAACATGGATAAATTGGATAATTGAAGTACCTGAAATATCTAAATATCTTAACCAAAAACAATAGCAACAGACTAACCGCTTCTGCCGATGGGTGCCACCTTAAAAGCATTTGAAACAAATACCAGTCCATAATTACTATAACACATCATTCAGCTGAATCCACAAGGATCACCATAGTTTGGTAGATAATGTCAAGGGGAAAGAATTCCACATCTATCAGACCTTAGTGAATGTTTCAGGGCATCCTCTATTCTGATAAACAGTCCATTCAAAGGAACCATTGCATTTACTAGCTCTATCAATGTTCGCACAGTTGGGGGAGAGCTGCCCATCCACCGTAAGGCTATAAGTTTTCTGGCCATAAAACGAGACTCCGCAAAAATATTTTGTGGTGATGAGACCAGATCCCCTCATCCAAAACTCCAAACAGACAGACAGAGCAGTGGATCAAGAGGTATGGGGAAGGAAGCTAGGGAGGATAGGATGAAACTGTTCATCGGGCCCAAGTGTCCGCCAAGTATGTGTAGATGGGTGAGATCCATTACCAACCTGTGATAAGCCTGTAGCGCCAACTATTGCTCTACCATCTCACCCCGTATTTTGTCAACTTGATACTCAAGGTCGTGGGTTACCTCAAAGCGTGGAAACACTGTTTACACCCCAGATTGTTGGTGTTCCCCATCAGTATTTAGTACATTTACCCTAGCCCAGGACAAAGTAGGGTCTCGTAGTTGTGCCATACCAAAATTGTAACCTCAGATATTTACGTCTGACAATTTGGGACCAGGCGGTAAGTCCTTTATTTCCCCAGCCATTACTTCCACGGGAGCTGCCTAGCCGTCCTCCACCAGAGGTTACCCCTACAGCCAGCACCTCTTCCATGGGCCCACAAGGCTCTTGCACCCCTTCTATAGAACATTCAATGACCTTTACTGTTACTAACTCATGTTCCCCAAGTAGCATACCATTTGGCCATAGGGCCGAGAATAGTGGAAAGAAAGTCCCTCCCAACTATCAGTAGTGCGATAATCTATTAAGTCCTCGTGATTGCACAGCACACCGATTTTCTGGCTGGTGAGCTCGGTGGATTGCACTAAGTTATCACGCATCAAGGTTACAAGGCTCCAAGTCCAATAAGGCCACAGCTAGGGTGCCCTCCATTTAAAATTACACAGATGTCCATTACTGGGTGCTTTGCAGTACCCATCGCACAGACCTATTTAGCATACAGGGACTGAAGTCAGGGCCTATGTACTCAGCCGGTTTGTGGCAATCAGCTCTTCACTTGGACCAGCTAATGACATCGCCTACAGACTATAGGGGCCGATTTCCCTTCAGAAAAGTCTTGAGTGGCCCTCATGGGCTCTGGTCAATGGGATGTGTCATGGGGTGTGTGCCACCCCGGTGTTAGTCGGGCCGCTCAGATCCGGGATTGTGGCTCGAGGGGGTCCGGACCCGGCTTGGCGGACACTTTGATCCATTAAAAGGGTATATTTACAGGGGATAAGTTTGTGACGCCACCTGCGGGTTGCGGTAATGGGAGTACCGCCGCTGCTGGAGGGAGTACTGGGGCAGATGGTGTGGAGCAGCAAGGTGTCAGTCCCTCCGCAGGTAGGGAAGGCCCCGGTCTCAGGGAGTTGGTGGATTTGGGAGGACAGGGTGCAGGGATCAGGGTACTCACTGCGGGTAGTCGTGGTGTGGTGCTGGATGAGGTTTAGAAAGGAGACACACACACACTGTAGGTAAACCAAAGTCTCTTTGTACAGCTGCCACTGCTGGGAGTCCGTCCAAGTACCCAGTCTCACCGGTGTCATTGAGTGATTCGGAGCCTGCCTCCGGGCGCAATTTATTGTCCATTGGTGGTCCCCATGGCTTTAAGCTGTTGGGAACCCTGCTCACTATGTGTAGTGTAGCCGTGCTCTTGAGGGCTGGCACTTGGGACTTCAGTGGGTTACTGTGTCAGGAAACACCCCTGTCCCCCTCATTGTGCTGATGCCCTCAACCTCAGAGTGTCTAGGGAAATCCTTGAAGATCATCTCCCTATCAGGTGAATTGTCAGGATGTTGAATCGGCTCCTAGTAGTTCAATTATGGTTTGGCCCACTGACAATGATGCTCAGGAGAAACTAGAAGTCCATATAAAGAAAAAAATTGAATCAGCTCCTAACCTAGGGTCCTGTACCCCTGCTACCGGTCCTCAACCCGTCTGGACTCGAATCACCACTTACGACCCAACCAGCCCTCCCTAGCTCCCCAGAAGCTCACTCTCCCAGCTCCTTTCTCTTTGGAGCCTACTTCTTCACTTCCCTGTCTCACAGTCTGCTCAGTTCCCAAGTGGCTGGCCCACTTTCCAGTTAGTACAACCCCCCTGGTGTGTCTGGCAGTGTCTGATGTGAGGTGATTAGGTTTTGTGGTGCAGATGGGAGTGACATCGGTTTCTTGGGTACCTGGAACCATGGGGAGTAGGCCCTGCACCCTGGGTAAGGATGCAGTTCCCTGTGGCACCCTGATGTATTCAGGGTCGCTACATTCCCCCTTGGTTAAACGTAGCTCGTCCGAGAGCTAGAGCGCACACAGAGTTTTACTGAACTGGAAGTAAAAGATAACACATTAAATATTCTTCCCACGCAGGGGAGGCACATTTCTTATAACGTTTCAAACATATAGAGTCCAACACTGGAACACCTGGGAACGCTACCGGTTGTAGCGGTAGCCGGTGACTCAGCCTACTCTGCTGCAGCCCCTTCTTGCGACAGTCCATTCCCATTGTCCCTTTCCTTTCAACCCGCCACCCAAAATACCTGAACACCCTGGTCCAACCTCCAATCATGGTGTCGCACCACCCATAGTTCCTTGCATTGTCCGTGGCGGCGGGATTGAAGTCCGGATGGTTCAGAGGACTACTCTGGTAGGCTCACTAGATGCAACTATTTACAAAGAGAACAAGTTTGTGCTGGCTACTGCCAGTCCTGCAGCCATGGTCCATTTTTAATAACATTACTAACTGATAGAAAATCAGGTTACTTTCCCGGAATTATTCAACATGTTTCAAACATTTTTAAATGATTAGCAGCAGTATAACATCTATTATAACATTGTAATATTAACAACAGTAACACTTCTGGGGTAGCCAGGTTCAGCTACCATTACTCTCTTGGAACTACTGTAGAGGTTGGTACTATCTTCCCTTCCTTCATGGCATATCTGTTGACCTCTAAGGCATACCAGCCCCGCTCCCCACAATGCCGGGAATACGAAACCATATCTCCTGGTTTCAGGTTTCGATCAGGGTGCCCCTTTGGGAGGTGTTCCGCGACATCCCTCCTGGACACAAACACCCCAGCAGCAAGGCCCGGCTCGGCAATAAACTCCCACCCCTTGATGGGGTCAAAACACTCAACAAGGCCCCGGTACCATGGCCCTCTGACCCGGTAGGTAGCATTCCTCAGATGTTCCTTCTCACGGTGAGTACGGGCGGCGACCTCTGGCCGATGCTGCTCTCTGGCGGACATCTCTGCGAGCAGCTGCTGCTGGTGTCTGTCCCATTATGGAGCACGGACCTCAGGTTCCACCTCCTCCAGAGGAACCGGCTGCATTCGGAGTCCTGCGTCTTCGGCAGCTACTGAGAGGCCGCGCTGCAGTGGAACCGACATGTCGGCGGGTTCCCCTCCTGCAGCAGCAACAAGATGAGCCGGCTGTTCTGCAGCCGGGGTAGAAGTGACCAGGTGCTCTGTACCAGGGTACAGGCCCGGTTATGCGGCCTGCTCTAGTCTGGCCGGGGATGGTACTGGAGGCATTGTGGCCTGGTCTGGTGTGGCCGGGGATGATACCGGAGGCATTGCGGCCTGGTCTGGTCTGGCCAGTGGTAGGGCCGGAGGTGTTGCAGCCTGATTGTCTTCCGCGGGGGCAGGAGGTTCCACTGCCGGTGTCGGGAGCAGTGGCTCAGCCATAGCTTCAGCCAAGGATGGAGGAAGTGGCATGGCTGTCGCGGTGGCTGGGGGCAGACTGGGTTCCGCGGCCGGGTAGGCCGGATCAACCGGAACTAGGTTTCTGCTTACCCACTCCACACGCAGGGCTTCCACTTCACGGGCCTGCGACGCCGCGGCCACACTCCTCATGCCGATCCTCCAGACGTCAAACAAGAACAGGAACTGCGTCCGCATCCTCCTGCAGAGCCGCTCCGTCTCCTCCTTGATCCAATTAACCGTTCCGGGAGCGGAACGCTCAGGCGACCAATCTCTGGCACCGACATCTTGTTGCTATCTTTTCCAGGAACTTTTGTGCAGAGTCCTGGTATGCCTGCGCCAATCTCCGCCCTCACATCCTGTTACTCCCACAGAGCGGAGCTCCGGATTCACGCCCTTTTGTGGGGATGATGGCGCAGTTGTTGTTTTTAGGCGCCAAAATGGCGGCCAAATGGCGGCAATCCAAATTGACTGTCACAGCACAGATTTGAACAGTTCTGCAAGTTGCACGTCACCCGAGTTTATGGGTCCAGTCCTTATCCTGTTAGTGACGCCAGGTAAGATTCAAGGTGTGCCGCCCCGGTGTTAGTGGGCCTGCTCGGATCTGGGATTTTGGCTCGAGGGGGTCCGGACCCGGCTTGACGGACACTTTGATCCGTAAAAAGGGGATATTTACAGGAGATAAGTTCGCGACGCCACCTGCGGGTTACGGTAATGGGAGTACCGCCGCTGCTGGAGGGAGTACCGGGGCAGATGGTTTGGAGCAGCAAGGTGTCAGTCCCTACGCAGGTAGGGAAGGCCCCAGGCTCAGGGGGTTGGTGGATTTGGGAGGACAGGGTGCAGGGATCAGGGTACTCACTGCGGGTAGTCGGGGTGCTGGATGAGGTTTAGAAAGGAGACACACACACACTGTAGGTAAACCAAAGTCTCTGTGTACAGCTGCCCCTGCTGGAAGTCCGTCCAAGCACCCAGTCCCACCGGTGTCATTTAGTGATTCGGAACCTGCCTCCGTGCACAATTTATTGTCCGTTGGTGGTCCCCATGGCTTGAAGCTTTGAATTCTGGGCGGCTGCTGACTGATATTGTTAGGCTGGGGGGCTCCCCATAATGTGGAGCTCCCCATCCTGAGAATACCAGCCTTCAGCCGTATGGCTTTATCTGGCTGGTATTAAAATGGGGGGGGACCGCACGCCGTTTTTTTTAATTATTTATTTATTTTACTGCACAGTATAGACACGCCCACCGGCTGCTGTGATTGGGTGCAGTGATACAGCTGTCACTCAGCGTGGTGGGCGTGTGTGACTGCAACCAATCACAGGCGCCGGTGGGCGGGTAAAGCAGGGAATACGAGATTGATTAATGGGCGGCCGGATTTTTCAAATTAGAAAAAGCCGCCGGAGCAGTGTGAATGCCGTGCAGCGCCGGTGATCGGGGTTCGGTGAGTATGAGAGAGGGGGGGACACTTCAGTCACTCGGGGGATTAGCGGTCACCGGTGAATCCTTCACAGGTGACCGCTAATCAGTACACGGCACAAAGACAGAGCCGCGGCATGAAAATGAAGTCGGGTGAAGTTCACCCGAGTTCATTCTCATCCCTCTACTCTGTCTTCCGACATGTAGTAACGACATTTTGCATCACACACGTACATTTCACACGGACAACACACACGTCAGTTATTTCACTCACGCACACACGGACATTCCACACGCACATACGGCTAGCATACGGGATACACACGCAGGCCACACATACCATAAAAACGGACCTAAAAAACGGAAAACGGACCCGAAAAACGGCCCGTTTTACACGGACGTGGTTTTCACGGATGTGTGTTTCAGGCCTTAGGCAGGGAGCAGAGGCTATGGCAGAGAAAGCCATGGAACCCATAGGGTGGAGGGGCGACATGACTAGAGGGAAGGGAAGGAGTGATGGGGTTAATAGGAACAGGAATGTTTGTGTATAGGGCAGAGAAAGGGATTGGTGGGTAGGAGGAGTTCCCTGGAGGAAGAGGTGGGACAGATGAGGGGTGTAAGTATAGGAAATTTGGCTTACCCCCTCTCTTGATTTCCGGATATGGAGCGATCCGGACGTCCGACAGGATGGCTGCAATGCAGGACCAGCAGTGACTATCCCATGGCAGTGCACGGGCCCCTGGCAGCGCGGTCCCACGTCAGGGCTGCCGGGGTTAACCCGTCGGCACTTTCTCCTCGCTCCCCGGGCTGCAGCGGGCGGCGGTATCCCCCCCCTCCCCTCTCCTTCAGGTATTTGCAGTGTGCGGGGGGGAGCGAGGAGGACATGTGAGAGCCCCTTCGGGGACCCTCCACGGCAGCGATGTGGGCAGCGGCGGTACCCAGCAGCTGCTCCGGCCGTGGGAGGAATCTCCGTCCGGGCCATGGCAGCCGGGAGGGGGACGTGGCTAGTCTGCGGCCTACTTCCGGTTTCGAGCCGCGGCCTGGATTGCTGGATGCGGCGGCTCCTGGACAGGAGAGCGCCCGGCGGTGGACGGAGGCCAGCGCTACCCCCCCCACGGACGGTGGGGGGCTACGGGGCTGCTGCCAGCGGGGAATCCGGCATCAGGGCAGGTGAGCCTGGTGTTACGGGTGCCCAGGAGGCGGCGGTAAGTGGGGGTGACGGCAGGGGCCTGCGGTTCCTGCCCGGTCACCCAGATCAGGCATGCAGCTCCCGGCAGCGGCGGTCTCCCCCAGGAGGGGGAGGGCCCAGCACACAGAGGCTTGCGTGGGCCCAGGAGGGCTGTATACGGCGGCTCCTGACTGGAAGAGCGCACGGCGGAGGACGGAGGAAAGCATTACCCCCTGTGGGTGGCGGGGGGGCCGAGGAGCTGCAGCCAGCAGGGGGTCCGGCGCCAGGGCAGGCGAGCCTGGTGCGACGGGTGCCCAGGAGGCGTTAGTAAGTGGGGGGTGACGGCGGGGGCCCTGCGGTTCCTGCCCGGTCACCCAGATCGGGCGTGCAGCTCCCGGCAGCGGCGGAGGGCCCGGCAGTCGGAGGGTTTCTGGGCCCAGGAGGGCAGGATGCGGCGGCGGCTCTAGATGGGAGTCTGCTGGCAGCGGGTCGGGCCACAGGTACCCCCCCCTCCCTTGCAGGTGGCGGGGGGGGTCGGGCCAGAAGATGATGAGGCCCGTGGTGGCAGCCCATGGGACGGTATGGTGTCCAGGGTTGTTGCCGCAGGGCAGAAGACGGAGCCTGGAGGACAGTGCCCACGCGGCGTACCAGGAGGACGGCCATGGTGGTAGCGGCGCTTCGGCGGCGTCTGCATTACCTGAGCCAGAGGCGGTCGGCTCCAGCAAGGAGGAGGATTGAGCGGCGTCGTTGGAAGACTCGGATGTCCAGATGGCTTGACTTCTACTTCAGTATTCGCCGGGTCGCGGTCGGGTGAGACAGCCGTGGATTCGGCAGGGTTTGGGGCGCACCTGAGGGTGCAAAAAGGGTAGTGTGGGGGGGGCGGCTGCGGATACGGCAGCGCCAAAGGGGGTCTGTGATGTTGCCCCGGGTAGGGGGTTTTCCTGACAGGGTCTGTTGTGGTTGCGGGGAGTGCGTGTGCGCCGCCGGCGGCATGGATGGGAGCGGCGATGGTAGGCGCAGGTATGGCAGGCAGAGTGAGGGCGCATGAGGCGGCGGGGGAGATTGTTCTGGCAGAGTCGACGGGGGGCTGTGATAGAGAAAGAGATGTGGAGGAAGAGGGGGATGAGTTGGTGCGTCTGGATGACAGAGGCACTTGTGAGAGGTATGTGTGCGTCAAAAGCCCGCTGGGGGGTTTACCTGTTGGCGGATGTGAGGGATAAGATTTGCAAGGGGAGACTGTTGAAATATTCTCCCTGCTGCCCCTGGAGCAGTTTCACTTGGATAAGGTCAAGCTAGGTGACTCTAGGAAGGAGGGGGAGGAGATGCGCCGTTATAGGTCATCTCTCGTATATTTGCAACTTGGCGGCGGGCATTTTTGCGTTCTTTTGGTGAGTGTATTGGGGAGAGGAAATTGGGAAATTGTTCGGCATTATTTGGTTATATGGTTGCATTTGGGGGTGCTTGTAGGTTAGTTGGCGGTGTAGCCTGGTTTCGGTACGCCAAGCAATTTTGGGTACGAGTATGCGGTAAGATCAGAGAGGCATATCCTTATGGATGCGGTGATGGCGGCTCCTGGTCAACCCCCTCCCCCCTTTTCCGGGGGGCAGCCGGGTGCTTGAGACTTGGAACCCCGGCGAACCGGACAACGGGGGGGCGGGGTTTGCGGGCAGTATAATGACGAGCAGTGCAAATTTGGCACCTCCTGTCGCCTTATGCACAAGTGTTCGGGCTGTGGAAGGGGACATAGTACTCCCCTCGTTTTTTGCATTCTGCCGGTGTTGGTGGATCTTTGCCCCTTATTGGAATTGGCGCTTTGCTAGGGGAGGCCCGGATGTGGTCAGTGGATAGTTGGGTAAGGAAGTGGCTTTGGGCAGGTTGGGTGGGCCATTCGAGGCCCTCCTTGTCATGATTGGGTTTCGCCGTTGGGGGTGGTGCCAAAGGTGCCGAACTTATTTCGGCTTATTCCATTTCATCTTATACGGAGGAGTCATCGGTGTATGCCTGCTTTGCTCCAGATTTGTCGACGGTTTATTATTGCGTCACGGGACGGAGTGTGGGATTTGGTAAAGGCGGTGTGCCGTGGAGCATTGATGGCAAAGGCGGCTGTGGAGGCGGCATTTAGATTGTCATTGGTCCACCCCTGCTAGCCAACATTTCTGGTGTTGTTGTGGGGATGTGACTTATTACGTTGTTCGCTGTTGGGCGGTTCCATTTTGTGTTCCTATTTGAGGCGGTTATTTCTTTGTTGAGTGGGTTGTGCGTGGTGTGTCCAGGATAACATCACTCATTCATTATTGGATGATTGCGTTCGCATCGGGTCGGCGGGTCCGATGTTTCGTGTGGGTTTGTTGTCTCATTGCCGAAGGTGACGGTTACTCTTTTGGCGTCCCGTGGGTGCAGGAGGAGACTGAAGGTCCAGCGTCAGTGATGCGGTTTATGGGGAATAAAGATTGATGTTCTGACTATGGAGCGTAGGCTCCGTGGGTAATAGTGTGGTCCTACGGGCTGCGCTAGAGGCAGTAGATCAGCTAAGGCAGTGTGGTTTAAGGTGGTGCAGGTTTCGCTGGGGCAGTGGAACTGCGGGTGTTGAGTTCCGGCATTGGGGAGTGCGTTTGCTGGATGGCTGTTGTCAGCTACACCAAGGGTGCAGCCATCGGGTCATTTTGTGGGGGGGTAACGAGGGAAATCATGGACGATCTAATGGTATAGGATGTTTTCTTGCGGTGATTCAATAGCTGCGCGTGGTGGCTGGGTAAGGTGGTACCTGATGGAATGTTGCAGCGGTCCTCGGATGCGGCAGGATCGGCTGTTTTGGTTTAGCATGGTGGGTATTGCTTCCAATTTGTGGTGGTGGTTGAGTCGTGAGGGTTAGCAGTTTTTGCGAGAGGAAGGTGTGCTGTCAGGGTGTTTATTAGTCGCTCGTGGATTTGATTATTGGTTTGTTGGCTAATTCTGGGCCAAGGGTGGTGTACTTGCGGCATTTAGTTCTCGAATGTATGTGGTATGAAAAAAAAAAAGAGAGAAATTTTAGGTGTGGCACAACCCGTGCCGGGGGTCAACAAAGGGGTAGCCGCTGCTTTGCTTCGTTTCAGTTCCGCAGGTTTCGGGAGTTGAAGCCGGGGGCGGACGAGGTTGGAACGGTGTTTTTCAGGGAGCTTGTGGAGTCTGGTGAGGCTGTGTTTTGGGAGCTGGTCAGGAACTCGGTGACTGAGGTTACTTGGTGCTGATATATAGAACTGTGGGCGGCATTGATAACGTTGTTTGGGCCAGGTTTAGGGGGTGCCCGGTGGTGTATTGGGTGGTCTTGTTGACAGTAGTGAGTAACAAATTTTTCGGGTTGGTAGGTCGGCATCAGCAGTGGTCCATGGGATGGCGACTGTGGTTTTTTAGTTGAAGTTTAGGGTTGAGAGGGATGTGATCGGTGGATTTTCGGGTGCGGCAAGGCCTTGAAGGGTTTTTTCGCAAGGGTGTGAAGGAGCCGGATACAAGGATCCGATCTCCTTTGTGGTGTTAAAGCGTTTTGGGAGTGATTTGTGGTTGATATGTTCATCTGATTGTGAGCGGGTCTGTGTTTCCTTTTCCCCAAAACAGTTGGTGTTAGCCTTGTATGGGGCGTTGCAAATCGGGGGTTGGTCGGCCCATCTATGGTTAGGGCTGGTGGTTTGATGTTGAAAGTTGGGCCTGCGGTGGAGCAGGGGGTTGAGCGCTGGCTTCGTCGCGCACAAACAATGGATTAGGTGGGTTGTGAAGGTTGGTGATGTTATACGGGGTCCTGGGTGTGGAAAGCATATCGGGAGGACGCCCAGGCCTGTTGTTGTGTCATGTGGATGGTCCCCCACCCCCCCGTTTTGTTAAGGTACCAGTTTTGGCAGTGCTGGAGACTGGCTTGCATGGGGGCGGGGGTGGGCGCCCGGAGTACTACGGGTCGCATTCCTTCTGGATTGGGGCTGCCACGGAGGCCCCTCGGTGTGGTCTCGGGAAAGTGTTTGTGAGTTGTATTGGGAGGGAGGAGCCCTCTTGTTTTCGTTGTTACGTTCGGCCTCAGTTGTTATCATGTTAAGGCCAACGGGGGGGTTTTGAGTCTTTTTGGAAGGGAACATGTTTGGTTAGCATAACCGGTTGGTGTTTTATCTGTGGGGTTTATAACCTGTGGGTTTGTGGTGCGTGTGTGCCTCATTTGGTTATTCGGGCACTAGTTTGTCAGGGGGTTTCGACGGGCTGAGGCTCGCCAAAAAAATTTTGCCAGCTGGGTCTGGACGGGGCTGTTGGTGCTGGTCTTATATGTGGGAGGCAGCGACTTGGTGGCCCGGGCATCTCGGGAGTTAATTAAAAAAAAAAAATTATACTTATATTGGTTTGTTGCATCTGTGGAAGATATACCCCGGCTTCACCGTGGGTGGTTTTGATAGTGTGGCCAGGTGGAGTGGAGGGGGCTCGTTCGGTAGCTAGTATTACTCGAGCCTATTGGGTTGCGGCACTGAGAGTTGGTGTCGCTGATCTGGTAGTTTCGGAGAGGCAATGGGGGTGCATTTTAGTGATATTGGTGCTGTTTGTGGCGCTGGGATTGAGTGAAGGTGTGGCACAAGCTTTTGGTGTGTGGTGGGTCCAGGCCACGTAAGGAGTCACGTGCCCTGTCCTGTGGCGGGGGTAGGTCTGGTCCAGAGGCCGTTGAAGGCAATGGTAACTGGACTGAGGGACACCATCTTGGTATGGTGGCTCCGGGTTCCACGATGTTGCAGACACGGGGTTCTGCAAAGTTGGGGGTATTAATCCGTTGGTGATTAATACCTCATCTCTGGGTCGGTGTGTTGCGGTCAGGGATATTGGTGTGAGAAGTTGTTCCTGGACTGGGCCTACTCAGGGTTATATATTTAATGTATTGATTACTGTGTTACCTATTATTTGTTGGGGTCGCCCGTTGGATGGCGCCCCCTTCTGTTTAGAATGTAAATAATAGGTTATAAAGGCTGCTGTGAACAATTTGAACCAAGTCACATGCAGTCCGTGTATTATTTACAGATGGTATTGGTGGGCAACACATACACACAGCACGACTGGAGAATCCTTCCTCAATGGTCATGACCGCAGCGTCTGACCCCTGATGATGGTTTGTTTGAGTATCCCAGGATGCACAGGGATTCTGAAACGAAGCGTTATCACACAGGAAGTAAGGAAAATATATAATAACTGATAGTGTAGTTAGGAGAGGATAGGGACTTTTTAATGCAAATATATTAGTAATTAGTTTAGATTATGGCACCAAATTGATAGGGATTTAGAATGACAATTACTTTGCCTTTGAGCAAATTTATTAAAATTTACAAATATTTATGAATTGTAGAAGAAGGTTTTTCAACACTCTGTTTCGCCCTTTTTTAAAAAAAATAACCAAAGTCATGATACTAAGGTGAATAGAGTCTAAACAGACAAACAAATACACAAGTAGTTTAGATGTCACAGAATTGTGATGGCCACAAGAATCTTTGAAGTGATGTCATCATCTGCTTGCATCACATACAGTTATTGAACTCCCTTTCCTAAAAATAATTCATGGGAAAATGTTATGTTAGCATTTAGTTTGAGAATATCCCTGTGTGCAGTAATAAGTTCTCATGCCGACGTATTATCATGGGTGGCTACTAGTCTTAGATTTTTTTCCCTCTCTCCTACTGGCCTCATTCAGACGTCCGTGTTGCATGTACGTGTTGTATCTGTTTGTTTGTTTTTTCACGGATACAGCACGTATTATAATATATAATGTTATTCACGTGTCTGTATTTTTCTGACAGCACAGGACCACTACAAGTCTATGGGTCTGTGAAACACAGAGCATACTGATAGTATCAGTATATAGTCCGTGTGCTGTACGTGTTTAACATTGCAAAGTATAGGAGAAGCTTGGTAAAAACGACCACACGGACCCTACACGACTGATACACTGATGACTGATCCAAACACTGATAACACTTGTACTGTTCTTTAACGTACATGTTTATATACAGACGTATGAATGAGGCATAAAGCACAGTTTTAAGTCTTGGTACTGTCTTATAAATTCAAGGTGACACCATATCAAGACAGATAAAATCTCACCTGTGTCTGTTTGAGGCCTCATTCAGACGCCCATGAGGCACACCCATGAGGCACACCCATGAGGCACGCCCATGTTGTATCTATTTTTTCACGGATATAGCACGAACCCATTATAATCTTTCATGCTATTCATATGTCCATTTTTTGCAGCAGCACGGATGATATGGGCCAATGCAAGTCTATGGATCCATGGAAAACACGAACAACACAAAAATGGCATGAGTGTAAAGTACGTGTGGATGTGCTGTATGTGTTTAACATTACAAAGTATAAGAGAAGCTTGGTAATTTACCAAACTGATGGTAAAAATGGACACAAGGATAACACACTCATGCAAAACACTGATAGACACAAGTGCCATTTTTTTTTTTATGTACATGTTTAAATACAGACATGTGAATGAGGTCTAATGCTCGCTTTACACGCTACAATATATCTTACAATGTGTCGGCGGGGTCACGTCGTAAGTGACGCACATCCGGCATCGTAAGTTACATTGTAGTGTGTAACAGCTACGTGCGATTGCGAATGAACGGTAAAACGTTCATCGCACGCACGTCGTTCATTCCTCATGAATTGAACGTCAGGTTGTTCATCGTACCCGGGGTAGCACACATCGCAGTGACACCCCGGGAACGATGAACAGATCTTACCTGCCTCCTGCGGCTCCCAGCCAGCAATGCGGAAGGAAGGAGGTGGGCGGGATGTTTACGTCCCGCTCATCTCTGCCCCTCTGCTTCTATTGGCCGACTGCCGCATGAAGTCGATGTGATGCCGAACGTCCCTCCCACTCCAGGAAGTGGACGTTCGCCGCCCATATCAAGGTCGTATGGACGGGTAAGTACGTGTGACGGGGGTTAATCGTTTGTGCGGCACATTCAACAAAATTGAACGTGCCGCACATACGATGGGGGCGGTTACGATCGCATACGATATCGTATGCAGAATCGTAACATGTAAAGCAGGCTTTAGAGAGGGTTCACATGTCTGGTACAATCAACCGCTTAAAACGGATCTTTTAACCATAGAAACTTGGTCAGTTTTACATTGACTAAATGCTAATGCATTGATTTGTTCACATTGATTTTGTTGGACAAGAAAGTTGATTTAAATCATCGAAGTCAACTTTCTTGTCCGGCTTAAAAAACTGATTGCAGCTGGATCTGTTTGTTATACAATAGAAGACAATATGAACAGATCAGTTTTTAAAGCAACAATCCAAAACTTGATTCAAAACTGTTGGTTGCAAAAACACCTTTTCTCAGACAACGCATTTCTGACCTCTATAATCCTTAGGGTAGGTGCAGGTGACCGTATTTCTGGTTCGAGTGTGATCTGTCAGAATATTGGATCATACTCGAACCAATGTTAGTCCATGGGGCCGCACACATGACCAATATTTTCCTTGGACCGTGGCAGTCCAAGAAAAAAAAAACACAGCATGTCCAAATTTGATCTCATTATCTGGTAGAATTCTGCAATTTAGGTCATTGAGTGCACGGAGATCATCGGACTGCACTCGGATGATATGTAAGTTTGATCAGAGTGCCATTTGCAAGAAAAAAGTTCGTAAAAAATAATAAAAACAAAAACATTGGAAAAAACATAAAAGTTCATATCACACCTCTTTTCTCCCATTAAAATTAAAGGAAAAAATAAACATATGTGGCATCACTCAGTTCATAAATGCCTGATGTATAAAAAAATAATGAATAATGATTAACCCAATCAGTAAATGCCGTAGAGAGAAAAAAAATCAAAAGAATTGTTTGTTTTTTTTGGGGGGGGGGGTACCTCGCCTCCCTAAAAAAGTGTAATAATACACGAACCAGGTATCAAAAATATCAGCTCACAGTGCAAAAATAGGTGGGTAAGAATCATGTACTGTACAAGCATTGAGTTTCCTAAAGTCCATGCAGAACTTCACTGACTCATCTTTCTTTTTGACAAGGACCACCGGTGTCACCTAGGGGCTCAGACTCGCTTGTACCACCCCTGACTCCAATATCGGCCCCAGCAATGTCTTCACCTCGGGATATAATTAAGCCACACATCCAAGCCCTCTTCACCTCATGCAGACTACAACTCAAAAATATCTCCTGGATCCGTGCTTTCCTTAACCAAGAATCAACAAAAACATTAGTGCATGCCCTCATCATCTCCCGCCTTGACTACTGCAACCTCCTGCTCTCTGGCCTCCCTTCCAACACTCTTGCAACCCTCCAATCTATCCTAAACTCTGCGGCCCGCTTAAACCACCTCTCCCCCTGCTATTCCCCAGCCTCGCCACTCTGCCAATCCCTTCACTGGCTTCCCATCGCCCAACGACTCCAGTTCAAAACATTAACCATGACATACAAATCCATCCACAACCTGTCTCCTCCTTACATCTGTGACCTAGTCTCCCAGTACCTACCTGCACGCAACCTCAGATCCTCACAAGCAGGGCCGGCTCCAGGTTTTTGTGGGCCCCGGGCGGAAGAGTCCCAGTGGGCCCCATCCACACACAGACACCGATAGGAACACGTACATATACATATTTAAAGACAAACTCACAAAAATACATATAAACAGACAAATCTATACAGTCATATACACTTACAGACAGACACACACACACACACACAAGTCTGCTGCATACAGACACACACACACAAGTAAGTCTGCTGCATACAGACAGACACACACAACTCTGCTACATACAGACAAACACACACAACTCTGCTACATACAGACAAACACACACAACTCTGCTACATACAGACAGACAAACACACACACAACTCTGCTACATACAGTCAAACACACACAACTCTGCTACATACAGACAGACAAACACACACAACTCTGCTACATACAGACAAACACACACAACTCTGCTACATACAGGCAGACAAACACACACAACTCTGCTACATACAGACAAACACATACAACTCTGCTGCAGACAGACAAACACACACAACTCTGCTACATACAGACAGACAAGCACACACACACACACACACACACACAAGTCTGCTGCATACAGGCAGACACACTCACTCACAACTCTGCTGCATACAGACAGACAAACACACACAACTCTGCTACATACAGACAGACAAACACACACAACTCTGCTACATACAGACAAACACACACAACTCTGATACATACAGGCAGACAAACACACACAACTCTGCTACATACAGGCAGACAAGCACACACAACTCTGCTACATACAGACAGACAAGCACACACAACTCTGCTATATACAGACAGACAAGCACACACAACTCTGCTACATACAGACAGACAAGCACACACAACTCTGCTACATACAGACAGACAAACACACACACACACACAAAGTCTGCTGCATACAGGCAGACACACTCACTCACAACTCTGCTGCATACAGACAGACAAACACACACAACTCTGCTACATACAGACAGACAAACACACACAACTCTGCTACATACAGACAGACAGATGTGAAGCCCCACAGGTGTTGTGTCGGTGCATTACCTTCAGGGACTCCACTCGGCTGGATCTTGTCACCGGTAGGAAATCTTCTATTTGTCGTGACGCCACTCTCAGAATTGCGGTCAGTGGGGACCGCCACTGCAGGTTGAGGGTCGCCTGGGGCTGATGGTGTGTGCAGTCAGTTGGGATAGCCTCCTGAGAGTGAGGCAAGCCCCAGGGCCCGGTGTAGGTGTGTAGAACCACAAGGCGCAGAATAACTCCACACAAGCAGGATGTCTCTCAGGGATTTTACTCACAGTTGATGGCAGGGTGAGTAACCCGGGCGTAGCTGGGATGAACCAGGCTGGAACCAGGTATCCTTCAGGCTGACTTATGATGGTGACTACCGACTCGCCTTCCTTAGCCCTTAGTGGTTTGGGGTAACCCCGACTTTTAGTCCCTATGGGGGTCACCCAGGGAAGTTGCTGAAGCCTCTCTCCCCTTCAGTTGCCGTTTGCTTGTCGCCTGGACCAGATCACTCCAGCTGCTTGCCTCCTGTGAACTATGGGCCCTAACTGTGGCTACGTGGCTGCGGCTTTTGGGTGTTGTGGTGTGGGCTTTGAGGGTCCCACACCGGCAGGTTTAGCAAGGAAAGGTGGATCTATCCCCGCTCCGGGATCTGCCGCCCGTTTGGGCCTGGTACTCCCTAGCAGTCTCCTTACTTCCCACTCCGTGCCCTCTCTTTAGCTGGAGATGGGTTTCGGGTAGCACTCCTAGGTGACCGTTCTCCCCCGTCGGTAGCCACTGCGCGGGCACTGTTAGACTGCAACAGCCCCAGGGGTCTGCTCTCCTCGGAGCTCCCTGGACTCTGCACTAAACCGGCTCACTGCTCCTCCTCTCCTATTCTTGCCTACGCCACCTAGCAACCAGGCTCTCTTACCACACCCCTTGAGAGGAGATGGAGGCTTTTGGCCCCCTCCACTATTCCAGTGGAGGTGAAGGCTTTGCCCCCTCCTGGGATCCCCAGGGGTCCTCTCAAAGGTACATGTGTGAGACCTGATCACTATGCGCCTGTGTAGTCACACCTCGGTCAGCCTTCTGGATTACCTGTATTGTACTGTCCCCAGCATGGGTGCAGTACTCAGTGGTGCCTGACCAGGTCAGGGGCGCCACATTCCCCCTTAGTTATCACCAGCACGTCCTCGGGCTGCAAGACAACATTTTAAAATGCATAAAACAGAAAAAACATGGTAAAACATTTAAAACCACCAGGTACCATACATCACCACCCTCCACCCACAAGTCCGTTAACCCACCCAAACCCTTTTCAGGAGGCAGGTCACCGGTCCTTTTGGTAACCAGATCTGGGCCATCTACTTCCCCAGACCTTTCCTCCAATCTGCCTCTCCTGTTGGCCGCGCCTTCAGCCACTTCTGGCAGGATGTAGAGGCGGCTTTCATGGTCTGGTGGTCTTCAGGGCATACCTGGCCTGGTGAAGCCGCGCCTTCAGCCACTTCTGGCAGGATCCAGAGGCGGCCTTCACAGTTGGTGCTGACCAGGTACCCTCTTTGTGGTGGAGAGCCAGGCCCCATAAACAGGCATGCTCTCTGGTTGCAGGTAAGCCAAGGCCCTATATACGGACGTGCCCCCTGGTTGCAGACGAGCCAAGCCCCTAAACGGGCTGACTCTGGTGGTGGTGGTGCCCTCTGGTGTAACTATTTACACTGCGAGAGTTTGTGGCTATAGCCAGTTCATAGCCTTAAGGTTCATTTCTCACATTAGTTTATGTGGGCACATTGCTTAAACATTAACGTTGCAAAACTTCAAACTGGTCAAACAGTAACTTGGTGTACTTTACTTTATGCAGATTCCTCCTCACCAGGGCTTGGGCCTGTAGGGCTGCGGCACCTGTTGGTTTCTTGATCTCTTTCATCGTCCGTAGTGGTCTCATCAGTGGGCTCTTTGTCTGTTCTTTCTCTATCTCTGTCTTTTCTTTCTTTAGGACATGGTGTTACATCTAGCGCATACCAGCCTCTTTCTCCTTGATGCATGGTAAACTGCACTGTGTCTCCCATTCTTAGGTTTCTTCCAGGATGTCCTCTGGGCAAATGAGCTCTAACGTCTCTTCTGTTGACAAAAATGCCTTCTTTCATACCAGGTGCTACGATGAAGCCGTATCCTGATTTTAGGCTAAAATCTTCCACTACTCCTCGACAAAGGGGTCCTCTGACCTGGGCTTTGGCTCTTCTCAGGAACCGTTTCTCCTCTAGGTCTCTGGCCGTTATTTCATCTCTTTGCTCTGGAGACTGCGGTGCAGGGAAAGACTGGGTTCTGTTACGGCGCCGTGTCTTGCGGACTGGATTCTGCGAGGTACAGCTTACAAGCTCCCAGGTGAGGCTTTGGGGCAGATCTTCTTCAGCAGACGGTGTTAGGTCTTCCTCATCCCAGCGGGAATATGGCAACATCTCCGGCTCTGGGTATGGATCCAGTGCGGATGGCTCTGGAGTCAGCTTCTCAGCTTCCTGGCCTCCCCTCCCCCTTAGTTCTGCTGAGCACTCCGGTGGTGGCAGTGCTGGGGATGGGTGCTCTTCAGCCGGCCCAGGCGGGGATCTCTTTGGCATGGTTGCTGCAGGAGTCGTCTTGGGGGTATGCGGAGGGAGCATGTACCGGTCCACCATCTCCTGTGGGAACTTGGCCTCCAGGTCAGCCTTCAGCTGCCAGTATGCGGGGTCCTCACCTACCAGGGACTTCCTAGCAGGGACTTCCTTAGACTGGGGAGCGGTGTCTGCTCTGGCCTTACAGGCCGGGGTAAACAATGGTACGTCTGTCTTGTCTTGGCGGGCCGCGCCCTGTATGGCGGCGGCCTGGTTTTGGCGGGCCGCGCCCGGCATGGCGGCAGCCTGGTCTTGGCGGGCCGCGCCCTGCATGGCGGCGGCCTGAATTGGCGTCGCAGCTGCGATGGGATCTGTGCAGGCTGGGCGTCGCTGCAGCGATCGGAGCTTGGCGGGCCGCACCTGGCGTGGCTGCGGCCTGGTTCAGCACCTCGCCTGCGGCGTGGATGAGCGTCGCTGCTGCGGTGGGGTCTTGGCGGGCCGGGCCTAGCAAGGCGGCGGCCTGGGTCAGCGTCACACCCGCGGCATGGATGAGGGTCGCGGTGGCAGCCGGATCTTTGCGGGCCGGACTGGGCGTTGCTGCAGGGACCGGGTATCGGTGGGCCGAGCAGGGCATCGCAGCGGCGGCCTGGGCTTGGCAGGCTGCACCTGGCGTGGCTGCGGCCTGCTTCAGCGTCGCCGCGCCGGACGCCTCTTCAGGGACCGCGGGCATGGCAGCAGGGATCGGGGCACTCGCGCTGGCAGGGGCATCACTGGACTCACCCATCGGTGGCAGCATCGGGGTCTGAGTCGTCGCCGTCCGGTCTGGCACTCGGCGCGCGGCCCTCCCTTCATAGGCCTGAACCGCCGCGGTCATCCCCAGGAACTCCGCACGTCCCTCTCTGATCTGCCTTCCGATCCTGGCTTCCAGTTGTTCGCAGAACTCGGCAAGCTCCCGACACCACCAGGCAGCGGAGCCTGGCTCTGGGTCTCTGCATTCAGACGCCATTTTCTCTAACAACAAGCTGCTGGCTTCTTTTCCGTTCCGCCGTCTCTGAACGCTTCCGCTCTCTTCACAAGCGAGGTCAGAACTCTGCAGGGGATCTCTGGGTAGCCACACCTCTTCGTGGGCGGTAACTTCTCCCAGCGCGGGCTGCTGTTGTTTTTCAGCGCGCTTTTCATGGTGGCAATATGGCGGCGCTTCCAATTTTTCAAGCGGACCGCCCAGGCACATGGTCACCTGTCTGGACAGGTCTAGTCCTTATCCTGTTCGTGACGCCAGATGTGAAGCCCCGAGAACGCTGTGTCGGTGCATAACCTTCAGGGACTCCACTGGCTCAGTCTGGTCACAGGTAGGAAATCTTCTATTTGTCGTGACGCCACTCTCAGAATTGCGGTCAGTGGGGACCGCCACTGCAGGTTGAGGGTCGCCTGGGGCTGATGGTGTGTGCAGTCAGTTGGGATAGCCTCCTGAGAGTGAGGCAAGCCCCAGGGCCCGGTGTAGGTGTGTAGAACCACAAGGCGCAGAATAACTCCACACAAGCAGGATGTCTTTCAGGGATTTTACTCACAGTTGATGGCAGGGTGAGTAACCCGGGCGTAGCTGGGATGAACCAGGCTGGAACCAGGTATCCTTCAGGCTGACTTATGATGGTGACTACCGACTCGCCTTCCTTAGCCCTTAGTGGTTTGGGGTAACCCCGACTTTTAGTCCCTATGGGGGTCACCCAGGGAAGTTGCTGAAGCCTCTCTCCCCTTCAGTTGCCGTTTGCTTGTCGCCTGGACCAGATCACTCCAGCTGCTTGCCTCCTGTGAACTATGGGCCCTAACTGTGGCTACGTGGCTGCGGCTTTTGGGTGTTGTGGTGTGGGCTTTGAGGGCCCCACACCGGCAGGTTTAGCAAGGAAAGGTGGATCTATCCCCGCTCCGGGATCTGCCGCCCGTTTGGGCCTGGTACTCCCTAGCAGTCTCCTTACTTCCCACTCCGTGCCCTCTCTTTAGCTGGAGATGGGTTTCGGGTAGCACTCCTAGGTGACCGTTCTCCCCCGTCGGTAGCCACTGCGCGGGCGCTGTTAGACTGCAACAGCCCCAGGGGTCTGCTCTCCTCGGAGCTCCCTGGACTCTGCACTAAACCGGCTCACTGCTCCTCCTCTCCTATTCTTGCCTACGCCACCTAGCAACCAGGCTCTCTTACCACACCCCTTGAGAGGAGATGGAGGCTTTTGGCCCCCTCCACTATTCCAGTGGAGGTGAAGGCTTTGCCCCCTCCTGGGATCCCCAGGGGTCCTCTCAAAGGTACATGTGTGAGACCTGATCACTATGCGCCTGTGTAGTCACACCTCGGTCAGCCTTCTGGATTACCTGTATTGTACTGTCCCCAGCATGGGTGCAGTACTCAGTGGTGCCTGACCAGGTCAGGGGCGCCACACAAACACACACAACTCTGCTACATACAAACACACACAACTCTGCTACATACAGACAGACAAACACACGCAACTCTGCTACATACAGACAGACAAACACACACAACTCTGCTACATACAGACAGACAAACATACACAACTCTGCTACATACAGACAAACACACACAAGTCTGCTACATACAGACAAACACAGACAAACACACACAACTCTGCTGCTCTGTGGGGCCCGCACCCGCGGCTCGGCGTGGACAGCACCCGCGGTTCGGTGGGGCCCGCACCCGCAGCATCAGCGGGGGCAGCACCCGCGGCATCGGCGGGGCCAGCACCCGTGGCATCGGTGGGGCCAGCACCTGCGGCATCGGCGGGGCCAGCACACGCGGCATCGGCGGGGCCAGCACATGCGGCATCGGCGGGGGGGGATTGGCAGGGCATACATCTGGGGTGGTAGCAGCTCACCGCGGCCCATAATGGGGAGGCGGGGAGGGCACTTACCCGATTAGGTCACAGTGGAGAGGGGGCCCACACAGCGCCGGACAGAAGCTCGCCTCCTTCATCTGTGGGACTGAGAAGGCGGTAGCTCCGCCCACAGATGAAGTTCAAACCAGGATGTCTGCGCGCCTTAAAGTGACGGCGCCGCAGATTGCTGCCGAGGACTGCGGTCCCCGGAACTCGGCCGGGGGCAGCAGAACTATAAAGGCGAGTGGGCCCCGGCCAAGGGACAGGAGAACTGACGAGGCCGAGTGGGCCCCCCGGCTCTCCAGTGCCCTGGCATTTGCCCGGGTTTGCCGGGTGCTGACGCCGGCCCCGCTCACAAGATCTCCTTCTCTACTCCTCTCTTATCTACTCTTCCCACAATCGCGTACAAGATTTCTCCCATGCCTCCCCCATTCTCTGGGACGCTCTACCTCAGCATATCAGACTCTCCCCTACCGTGGAAAGCTTCAAGAGGAACCTCAAGACCCACCTCTTCCAACAAGCCTACAACCTACAATAGCCCTCAGTCCAGTACACCACTGCGCAACCAGCTCTGTCCTCACCTAATGTACCATCACCCATTCCCTGTAGACTGTGAGCCCTCGCGGGCAGGGTCCTCTCTCCTCCTATACCAGTCTGTTTTGTACTGTTAATGATTGTTGTACGTATACCCTCTTTCACTTGTAAAGCGCCATGGAATAAATGGCGCTATAATAATAAATAATAATAATAAAATAGCTTAGGAGGAATCTGTCGATATTGTTCACGAATTGGGCGTGCGTCTCCCATTGGTATCTCGTGAGTGATGGCCTCCGTACAGCCAAAGTCTTCGGCGTGGCAGGCTAACGTAGCCTGATTATGTGACGCCCTGGACTAGTCAGGTCGTCCCAGGTAGTCACACACAACACCACACCCCTCCCGATTAGGTGACATCAGTCAAACTAAAAACCTTGTCACCACCCTCCAGGTTTGATGTCCACACCAGGGAGGCAGAGCCAGGTGGTTGGCTCCGCCCACCGAGGAGTTCACAGGCCTGGAGGCGGGAAAAACACAAAAAGAGTCAAGTACAAGTGTAGAGTAGTCTGAAGGAGGTGGAGAGCAGTCAGGTTCACGGGCAGTCCTGTGCCCAGGCCTGCCAAGAGACTACCAGTCGGAGCCCAGTCACCATTGGCAAGGAGGCAGACGGTGGTGGCCACCTGCAGGAGCTGGGATTCCAGCCGGTGGACCCGTAGGGACCGGGGTCGGGCGGTGGCCCGCCGGTACCGAACTGGGGAACCGATTGGAAACCGGAGCACCAGGAGGGGTACTCAGACCCAGACGAAGCCCCAAACCGACAGGGTCGAGTCAAATCAACTGATTGCGGACTGGACTTAAGGACCTATCCCACACAAGTCCCGTTAGAAGACAACAGCCCAACCATACAGGGTAAAGCCACCGCCAAGGCATAGAGACCCAAAGGGCCAGCGTCTGCGGGCAAACGGGCCCATATACAAGTCGGGGAGCGGACTACCGGTGTCTAGGCATAGGAGTCAAACATTTACACACAGAGGTGCAGGAGAAAGGCGGAAACCACCAACCTACTCTGGGAGAAGCTGCAGCCGGCTGCGGGCCCCGTTCATCACCCCATTTGGTTTACCAGAGACTCGAGTGTTTTGTGTCAGAGTGAGTACACCAGTGCCATCAGGCACCGCACTGCACCGCACCGCAACACTTCACCCTGCACCCCGGCCCTCGCCAACCGGGCCCCGGGACCAACATCCCCTACCCACGGAGGGGTCAACACCTAGCTGCGCCATTACACCGCTCCCGGGAGCCCCATACCTTTACCACAAAGGTGGTGTCTACAATCACCACAACCCATGGGTGGCGTCATGAACTTACAATCCAAACCAACCAACCGCGGCCCCGACCGTGGCACTCCTCACCGAAGTCCCCGCGTGTAGCGCCAACTCCCTTGCAGAGCGACATGACCCCCGGGTTCATGAGAGGCTCGAGCCACCACCCGCAGTACGAGCACGGATCCGAGCAGCTCGCCGGTCGCAGCCGAGCCCGCGGAGCGGTACAATTATTCCACAGCATTTCTTCTATCACCCACACACTCTCGGGACCAAGGGACTTCTTATCTACCCCCATCTGATCCAGAATAACTCGCCCACTCCATTCTGGAGATGGCTTTTCCTCGGTGCCCTTCTTGACTTCTAGAGTCCATCCTGCACTTCCAGACCCAGTCCCGAAGGAAGTAGACACCTGCATAGAGATAAGCAAGGATGCGATCACAAAATGCCTGGGAAACAGAGACACAATTAGACCCTGTGGGGTGGCTGCATCGAAGCAAAGACTGGTAAGCTTATAGCTACACAGGTGGCCACTACCATAGGGATTGGGTTGTCCCTTATCTCTATGCAGGTGTCTACTACCTTAGGGACTGGGTTGTCCCTCTGTCTTTTTGTTAATCCCTTGATGACCCCCGTATTTCAGTGGCAGAATTGGGGCATTGGGAACAACAAATGGGGGGGTCTACCAGCATCATCATTGTAGGGATGTTTCTCTCACTCATGAACGGTTTGATTTACTGCATCTACTGAGGCAATATTGATAAGGCCTAATGAGTGACGAGTGACCTTATCTGATTACATTTGAATATTTAAGGACTGGTCGACAATATGAGACTGTGACCTGTCACGCTCTACATTTTTACATTTTATCATTCACCAAGCACTCTGAGGTTCCCCTGGTGATGGATACTTTATCATTATGATAGGTAGGGGCTTTACAGGGACAGTCATCATAGAGCGGGGGCACCATGAAAATGAGGGGATGTGCGCACGTGTGCGTATTGCATGCAGTTACGCTGTGTTCTGCACCGCAGCGTAACTGCATGCGTTCTGCGTCCCCTGCACAATCTATGGAGATTGTGCAGGAGCCGTGCGCACGTGGCCTATTAGAACGCAGCAATTCGGCTGCTGCCCGAATCGCTGCGTTCTAAGAAGTGACATGTCACTTCTTTCGTGCGGTTTGCATGCTGTCTATAGGGAGAGGCAGCATGCAGAGCGCACGTTCTCTGCCGGCACCATGCGCTTCAGAACGGAGCTTTTCAGCTGCGCTCTGAAGCGCACCTTTTAGGTGCGGTGCAGAGCGCACACGTGCGTGTCGCGGGCAGAGGAGGGGACGCTGCGCTCTCCCACTGCTCGGGTCCGGCTGCTGCGGCTGCTGCTCGGTGGTGGCTCGAGCGGTGGGCCGGATCCCGGGGACTCGAGCGGCGTTCCTCGCCCATGAGTGAAAAGGGGGATTTGATTGTGGGGATTTGATATTGTCCATGACGCCACCCACGGTTGTGGTGAGATTGGTGACACCACCGCTGCTCTGGACGGGGATCCCGGGAGCGATGACAGGGAGCAGCCTGGATGTTGGTTCTCCCCTCCGTGGGTAGGGGGTTGGTGGTCCCGGGGCCCGGTGAGGGGGTAGGGATGGATGGCAGGCGGGTTACAGGGCCTGGCGAGGTGCAGGGTCGCAGGGGCAGCGCTGTGCCGCATGGCACGGTGGTACTCATTCAGCCAATGATGTACACAGAGTCTCCGGTAAAACAAACGGCTGGATGGACGGGTCCCACAGACGGCTGCGGTGTTTCTCCTCCCAGCAGGTTGATGGTGACTGCCTTTCCCTGCACCTGTGTAGTGTGTATGGTTCCAATGGGTTCCCACCGGTAACCCGCTCCCCAGCTTGGATATATGCTGAAGGAGCCCCTTTTGCCCGCAGGCTCTGGCCCTGGGAACTTTAGCCTTGGCGGTGACTGCGTTTCCCTCTCTCGGTTGGACTGTTGCCTTCTGTCGGGACTTGGCTGCTGGGAAACCCAGGAGGTTCCCTTCGCTAACGGATTTGACAAATTCAACGGCGACTCCTAGCCTTGTCGGGGTCCGTAAGCCCCTGCCGGATGGTGCTGGCTTCTCTTTGCGTACCGGTCCGGTATTGCCGGGCCACCGCCCGTCCACGGTCCTTACGGCTAGCTCCAATAGGCCACTCTTGCAGACAGTCACCACCGTCTGCCAACCTTCCTGATCCGTCCGGGCCACACACCCGGACCAACTTCAGGTTTCTCAACTGCTACTTCCCTCCTTCCACTTTCACTTCAAACTCTAAACTCCACTCTTCCTTTTCCCCTGGTGTGGACATCAGCCCCTGGAGGAAGACAACAAGGGTTTTTGTTTGACTTTGGTGTGCCTGACCGGGAGTGTGGGGTGTGGTGGTGTAGTGCTTGTGACGTCCTGGCTTGTCCAGGGCGCCACATTCCCCCTTAGTAAAATGCAGACCGTCCGCGGGCGGCCCGTCCATCACAGGTTTTATTTTCACAACTGAAAAAGATAAACGGTAAAACATATAAAAACATTTTGCAATCTTTCCACATTGGGAGGCACATACTTAAACGTTTCTAACTGTAACGGCTTCCGCTCTCTCCCACCCAAGTAACCTGGCCCTGATGCTGCCCCTAAGCAAATGGGCAGCACCCCTTGACCCCAGTCCAGCACAAGTTACCCGAGCGGGTTCTGTCCTTTTCAGGGGACCCACGTCCATGGGGAACCTCTGAAACCCCCGGAGGATCGCCACCGGTTGCGGTGGTGGCGGGCCTGGGCCATCACTTCCCTCCAGGCCCATCCTCCAAATCAGCCTCTCCGGAGGCGGTTACGGTTTAGCCAACATTTTTATTTACAGACCACAAGTTCGTGGTTGCCCTGCCAGTTCTCAGGCTTGTCCGTAGTAGTTCCTACGCATAATTTGTAAACAGTCCCCACGGGGACAACAGTTGCCGGCAATGACCAGTTCAAATCAGGGTTGAAAATCGGGTAACATCTCGGTTAATCATTCTTTTCATTCTTTAAAGCTTTCAAACAGCATTCTGGTGGTCCCAACGGGGACAACTTGCAGCGGGGCTCCGCTGACTTTGGAGTGGCTACCACCGCAGGGGGTCGGCCCACTCGGGGACCGGTCGGTACATCGGGTTCTCCTTCCACAGGCAGTTCAGTCCAGAACCACTGACGGCCGTTAAGAACGGTGGCGGGGGCAGCGTGGTCGGAACCCCCTCCTCCATCAGCGACATTCTCTCTGGACCTCCGGCTGCGGTGCCGGCCCCCGACTCCCATGCAATAAGGGCTGGTTCTGGGGTTTGGGTGGACTGGTCGCGACGCGGCACGGCCGCAGCGGCCCCTTGCTCACGGGCCCCCACTACGGCAACCATTCTGCGCATCTCCGCCTTCCAGTCCAGCAGCTGCTGCAGGCTCTGCACCTTCACCTTCAAGCAGAACCGGCCCAGCTCCCGTTCCAGCCACGCAGCGGTCCCGGCGGGCAGCTCGCCCGGGCCGCAGTCTTCAAAGGCTACTCCTCCTCGGTTCCCCCAGAGCTTGAACGCTCCGGTAGCAGGTACTCCCGTGCTCCAATTCGAGGACGCTGCCATCTCTCCATCCGTGTCCCCCTTAGTCTCTTTCTGGCTCCTCCTCTACAGGGGTGGGGTTTTGGCCTTCGCACCTCCACTGCTCGAGGAGACGCTCTAGCGGGAATTTTTCGCGCCCAAGATGGCGGCTTCTCAAATTTTCCGGACACCTCCAGCGGTCACAAGGCGCACATCTACCAGACGGCAGAGCAGTACGATCCTGTTCGTGACGCCAAGTTGTCGCGGGCGGAGGAGGGGACGCTGCACTCTCCCACTGCTCGGGTCCAGCTGCTGCTGCGGCTGCTGCTCGGTGGTGGCTCGAGCGGTGGGCCGGATCCCGGGGACTCGAGCGGCGTTCCTCGCCCGTGAGTGAAAAGTGGGATTTGATTGTGGGGATTTGATATTGTCCGTGACGCCACCCACGGTTGTGGTGAGATTGGTGACACCACCGCTGCTCTGGACGGGGATCCCGGGAGCGATGACAGGGAGCAGCCTGGATGTTGGTTCTCCCCTCCGTGGGTAGGGGGTTAATGGTCCCGGGGCCCGGTGAGGGGGTAGGGATGGATGGCAGGCGGGTTACAGGGTCTGGCGAGGTGCAGGGTCGCAGGGGTAGCGCTGTGCCGCATGGCACGGTGGTACTCACTCAGCCAATGATGTACACAGAGTCTCCGGTAAAACAAACGGCTGGATGGCCGGGTCCCACAGACGGCTGCAGTGTTTCTCCTCCCGGCAGGTTGATGGTGACTGCCTTTCCCTGCACCTGTGTAGTGTGTACGGTTCCAATCGGTTCCCACCGGTAACCCGCTCCCCAGCTTGGATATGTGCTGAAGGAGCCCCTTTTGCCCGCAGGCTCTGGCCCTGGGAACTTTTAGCCTTGGTGGTGACTGTGTTTCCCTCTCTCGGTTGGACTGTTGCCTTCTGTCGGGACTTGGCTGCTGGGAAACCCAGGAGGTTCCCTTCGCTAACGGATTTGACAAATTCAACAGCGACTCCTAGCCTTGTCGGGGTTCGTAAGCCCCTGCCGGATGGTGCTGGCTTCTCTTTGCGTACCGGTCCGGTATCGCCGGGCCACCGCCCGTCCACGGTTCTTACGGCTAGCTCTAATAGGCCACTCCTGCAGATGGTCACCACCGTCTGCCAACCTTGCTGATCCGTCCGGGCCACACACCCGGACCAACTTCAGGCTTCTCAACTGCTACTTCCCTCCTTCCACTTTCACTTCAAACTCTAAACTCCACTCTCTCCTTTTCCCGCCTCCAGGACTGTGAACTCCTCGGTGGGCGGGACCAACCGCCTGGCCCACCCCCTGGTGTGGACATCAGCCCCTGGAGGAAGGCAAAAAGGGTTTTTGTTTGACTTTGGTGTGCCTGACCGGGAGTGTGGGGTGTGGTGGTGTAGTGCTTGTGACGTCCTGGCTTGTCCAGGGCGCCACATGTGCGCATAGCCTTAGGGTGCTTAACCTCCATTGCCAGGTAGGAAGCAGTGAAGGGGGCATTGCTCTAGAATCACTGCGTTGAGAAACACGTGATGGTGTCTCCGCGGTGTTGGATGTTGATCTCCCTAAGGTCAACCATCCTTGCTTATGTAGTCTTCTACTAGGCAATGCTCCCACTAGCCAGTTTCCTACTCCACACTGATGAGGGGCAAATACCCCGAAACAGCTGTCTGTGGATGGATACCATGTTTGGCATAGGTGGTCTCCTTGACTGGAGACTGCCCTTCCCGTGGTTGTTCCTTTTCGGTGAAAGACCTGGCTAGTTTCCTGCCAGCGTTGAGAAACATGTGATGGTGTCTCCGCAGGCTTTCTTGTTTTGAATATTTCCCAGGGGGCATTGCTCTAGAATCACTGCGTTGAGAAACACGTGATGGTGTCTCCGCAGTGTTGGATGTTGATCTCCCTAAATTCAAACATCCTTACTTATGTTATCATTGTGATAGGTAGGGGCTTTATAGGGACAGTCATCATAGAGCGGGGGCACCATGAAAATTAGGGTGCTTAACCTCCGTTGCCAGATAGGAAGCAGTGAAGGGTTAGCCATTAGCTTATCTATCCCTGTCAATCAATTGGGCCTCTATACCTGAACCATTCAAGCCATCACTGCACCTTTGCCTAAACTACCTATAACCACTGTGGGTATTCTGTATGTAGACTTTACACAGCACCTTGTAATTTTTTCTTTAATTTTTCATTTTCTTGGATGGTTTCTAGCATTTCTAATTAATAAAGTATCAACTTTTAGAGTGTTTTGCAAAATACCTCTTTATAATTTTTCAGTCTGTTTTTTTTTTTATAACTAGCCGCCACAGGGGATCATGATTTTTTTAAATGGGACAACCCCTATAAGCATCACTGGCCATTCTTATATAATCTGGATCATTTTAATTATATCTAGTTTATCTAGTTATGTAACATATACAGAAATATTTCTTATCCTGATGTTCTAAGTGATAATATTTATCTAAAATGATCAGGATCAATGAGACTTATGGTGCAAGATAACCCAATATAGTGTTCTGCTGTTCACTAACAATATGTCTCATTGAAAGAATGTAAACAGGTGTGACCTGTTTACATTCATGGTAAAGGTGAGGCTTTACAGTGAAATATTGTATATCTACTTACTGCAGATAGGTAAAGGTCTGATAACATTGTATCTGATAACATTCTTTTAGGGGTGCTTCACACACAGCGAGCTCACTGCCGAGATCGCTGCTGAGTCACGCTTTTTGTGACGCAGCAGTGACCTCATTAGCGATCTCGCTGTGTGTGACAATGAGCAGCGATCTGGCCCCTGCTGCGAGATCGCTGCTCGTTACACACAGCCCTGGTTCGTTTTCTTCAAAGGCGCTCTCCCACTGTGACACACAGATCGCTGTGTGTGACAGCGAGAGAGCGACAAATGAAGCGAGCAGGGAGCAGGAGCCGGCGTCTGACAGCTGAGGTAAGCTTGTAACCAAGATAAACATCAGGTAACCAAGGTGGTTACCCGATATTTACCTTAGTTACAAGCCTCTGCAGCTCTCACGCTGCCTGTGCTGCCGGCTCCGGCTCTCTGCACATGTAGCTGCTGTACACATCGGGTTAATTAACCCGATGTGTACAGCAGCTAGGAGAGTGTGGCGCCCCTGACTTGGTCAGGCACCACAGAGTATTGCACCCATGCGGGAACAATGCTTCCAGGTAATCTCCAAAGGCCAGGATGAGGCGCACACACAAACATATAGTGACCAGGCCTCCCACATCACCAGAGGGGACCCTTGGGTAGCCAGAAGGGGTTAACTTTCAATTCCCAGCTAGGGGTGTGTTCAGGGGCTAGTTGCTAGGAAGCAGGGCAGAGAGAGGAAGGAGGAGGTCTAGAGAAAAGGGTTGAAGTGTGAGGAAGCAGGGCAGAGGAGCTCGAGTGTGAGACAGGTCCTGAGGAGTGCAGTAGCTGAAAGCGGGGGAGAAAGGAGTACCGTGGGTCGGCCTGAAAATCATGCAGAGAGAGAAGGGTGGCTGAGTACGGAGATCCCGGTATCCGAGCACACAGGGGGAACTAGATCCCCAGTTCAGGCAGCAAATCATTCAGAGCTGCTCAACCCACAGGTGGGGATACTTCATGCCCTCACCACTACTACGCAGAGCTCGGGCCAAGCAGCAATCATCGGGCCCATAAGGGGACAGGGCCAGAAGCCATCCCACCAAGGCCACGCTTCCGGCAGACGAGCCAGAGAGAGGGGAGCAGGGTGGTAACAGCTTCCCTGGAGGGGTCCTACCACGCTTCAAGCAAAGGATCCTCCTAAAACAGAAAGAGTGCAAGGAAGGCGAGTGGACAGCTACCCTCAGAACGGCCTCCTGGAATTCCTGGTTCAACCTGGTTATCACAGTGTCGCCCGGGCATATCACCGTGACCTCCAAACAGTGAGTAAACACGTTGAAAGACTTCTTGGACTGTGTTTGAGTCATTCTGCGACCTGTGGTCCCACACACATACACCGGGGCCTGGGGCTTGCCTCACTCTCAGGGGGCTAATATACTGACTGCACCCACCATCAGCCCCAGGCATCCCTTAATCTGCAGTGGCGGTCCCCGCTGACCGCAGTTCTGAGAGTGGCGTCACGACAATCAAAGAAAGAAGGTTCCCTACCTGTGACCAGACTGTTCCATCCACGTGGAGTCCCTGCAGGTAATGCACCGACACCACACTTGCGGGGCTTCACATCTTCTGGCGTCACGAACAGGATAAGGACTAGACCTGTTCAGACAGGTGACCGTGTGCCTCGGAGGTCCGACCGCAAAAATTGAACCGCCGCCATATTGCCATCTTCAAAAGCGCGCTGCAGCCCGCGCGAGGGAGAAGAGCACCGCCCACGAAGAGGTGTGGCCGCCCCAGAATCCCCACAATTCGGAGAGCGTACTGACCCCGGAAGTGAAAAGGGAGCGCGCAGATTTTTGAAGAAAAATGGACGCTGCAGGAGGTAATGCCCCTGGTCAGGGCGACGCAGCCCAAGCGATGCCAGCCCCCGTCGCGCTAGACGCAGCAGCGCCTGGTGCCGGTGCCGCGGTCGCAGCCGCGCCGGCCGAAATCTCCCCCATAATGCCAGTTTCCTTGCTGTATGTCCCAGGAGCGCAATGGCTGCCCCAATACGCCGGTAAAATAGACACGCTGACCGGGTTTAAGAAGAAGATCAACACCCTGCTAGACATGCACGCGATGACTGGTAAGCAGAGGGCCGCTGTGGTGCTGGGACAATTGACTGAAGCAGCAGAATTGGAAGCTGAGTCCTGGACCAATGATGACCGGGGCTCTGTTGAGACCATCTTTGCCAAACTAGCAGCTGCTTTCGAACACCGCACCGAGGGAGAGCTGATGACAGACTTCTATAACTGCCGGCAGAAGCCCCAAGATAGCATAAGAGACTATGCCCTCAGGCTGCAGGCTGCACTACGGGCTCTCAAGCTGGTGGACCCTGTCAGTGATCAGGAAGGAAACCGGATGATGAAGGAACAATTCTTGCGGGGCCTGCGCTCTCCTGAGGATGGGAAGCAGATGAAGCTGTGGTCCCTGGAACACCCTGACGTGGACTTTGCCATTCTGAAAGACAGGGCAGTGAAAGCACTCCAACCTCCTGTGGACACAGACCCCGTCGCACCAGCATGGCCTGCCAGTTCCACGGCTGCAGGAGCGGAATCCTCCTCGCAGACCCTGGTAACTGCAAAAGGACTCAACGCGCCAGCAGAGACCATAAGTGCGCTATCCTCCCAGGTGCAACAGCTCACTAAGGACGTCGCACAAATCCTGAAAGCAATGCAGTTGCCCTCAGAGACCAAAGTGCCTCATCGGATCCTGCTAGCTGACAACCCAGAGGACGTCCCTTGGATGCGGAGGAGAAGAGGTCCCCCAACCCGAGGCAGAAGCAGTGATCGCTATGACTCATCTGGACAACCCATCTGTCGTCGTTGCCAGGAGGCAGGTCACTATGCAAGGGCCTGTCCTTTAAACGAGCCAAACCTGGGGCCGGGGGCCAGTCCTCAGGATTAAGAAGATCAGGCCCAGGTCGCTGCTGTGATCAGTACGTGGGTGGACGTCCTGTCCTGTCCATCGTCCTGGACGGGATCCCTACCCCGGCATTATTGGACACCGGCTCTCAGGTCACCACGATCCCGTATGTCCTTTATCGTAGGTTTTGGTCGGACGACGATCTCCGACCACCGGACCCCTCCCTCACCATCTATGCTGCCAACGGACAACCTATAGACCAGATCGGGGTCAAAGAGGTAACCATAAAGGTGGGAAGGCAGGAAATGAAGGGACAGGGACTGATTGTTGTGGACACTGATATTAGAGAAAGGAACCCGCAAATGATTTTAGGCACTAATGTCATAGAAAATTGCCTAGGGGAAGTGTTGTTGTTGCTTCACCAGATTGTTGAAGGGGCTGAGGGCAGGTCGCAAAGAGCCTTGCAAAAGGAGATCCGAATCATTCTGAGGAAGCAACAGGTAAAACAGACTGGCGGTGAGATTGGTAGTGTACGGGTGATGGATGCTAACCCCATTGTGATACCCCCACGGAGTGAAATGATGATGTGGTGTAGAGCAGCGGTAGGTCTCCGAGGACAGGATTACCAGGCTGTACTAGAGCCCACTCATTCAGACCACTGGCACACGATTCTGACAGCCAGGGGGGTAGTTGACGTACACAAGGGACGAGTGCCTGTACGAGTGTTGAACTGTGGGGAGGAGGAAGCCAGACTACCAAGGTACGCTACCATAGCCAAACTGTTTACATGCTCAGATGACGCCATAACACCTGTAGGTCCCCTGACACAAGCTGACTCAAAAGAGGGTGAGACCTCCCAAAAGCAGTTAGAGGATTGGTGCCAGAAACTCCACGTGGGGACTGACTCTACACCCGACTACCAGAAACATGGGGTTTACAGGGTCGTGCAGGAATACGAGCAGGTCTTTAGTAAGAACCCACTAGACTTTGGTAGGATCAAAGGGGTGCAACATCACATACCCACAGGCAGTCATCCTCCCATTAAGGAAAGACATAGGCCTATTCCACCAGCCCATTACCAGCGCACAAAGGACATGCTGAAGGACATGAAGGAGGCAGGCGTCATAAGGGACAGTTGTAGCCCCTGGGCGGCTCCCCTGGTCCTGGTAAGAAAGAAGGATGGCACGATGAGGATGTGTGTGGATTACAGACGGATAAATCAGATAACACACAAGGATGCCTACCCTTTGCCAAGGATAGAGGAATCCCTCGCTGCCTTGAAAACCTCTAACTACTTTTCTACCCTAGATCTTACTAGTGGCTACTGGCAAGTATCTGTAGCAGAAGAAGATCGGGAGAAGACGGCCTTCACCACCCCAATGGGCCTCTGTGAGTTCAACAGCATGCCATTTGGACTCTGCAATGCCCCCGGGACCTTCCAGAGGCTTATGGAATGCTGCCTAGGGCACCTCAACTTTGAAACCGTCCTGCTCTACCTGGATGATGTCATCGTGTACTCCAAGACCTACGAGGACCACCTGAAACACCTGGCTGAAGTCTTTGAAGCACTATCCCGATATGGAATGAAGCTGAAACCATCCAAGTGCCATTTACTGAAGCCAAAGGTCCAGTACCTAGGTCACGTGGTCAGTGCAGAAGGAGTAGCACCGGACCCAGAGAAGGTCACAGTCATCCAGGAATGGCCCACACCTACTACCGTCCGGGAGATACGTCAGTTCCTTGGCTTGGTAGGCTACTACAGGAGGTTCATCAAGGGCTACACGAAAATGGCAGCGCCTTTGCAAGAGCTCCTGGTAGGCCACCCAAAGAAGAAAGGAAAGATCTCCGGCCCGCCATTTCACTGGGGAGAAGCAGAAGAACACTCCTTCAGACAAATGAAAGGGGCCTTGACGGGTGAAGAGATCCTAGCCTACCCTGACTACGGTCTGCCATTCGTACTGTACACAGATGCCAGTAATGTGGGACTGGGAGCAGTGCTTTCACAGGTGCAGGGAGGCAAAGAGCGTGTGATTGCTTACGCCAGCAGGAAGCTCAGGCCTACTGAAAGAAACCCAGAGAATTATAGTTCATTTAAGCTAGAGTTCCTGGCCATGGTATGGGCTATCACAGAGCGGTTCAAGCACTACCTGGCAGCCACCAAATTCACTGTCTTCACGGACAACAACCCCCTGACCCACTTGGATACTGCTAAATTGGGTGCCATGGAGCAGCGTTGGGTAGCCCGACTGGCGAATTATGACTTTACCGTCAAGTATCGAGCTGGCCGCAAGAACGGCAACGCAGATGCTCTGTCCAGGATGCCTCACCTAGCAGACGAGGGTGAAGATGTAGATGATCTTGAAGAGATTGAGCTGCCAGCGTTCCATCGCCATGGAGCAAAACAGTGTCGGCAGTCGCGTGCCAACCGCCAAGAGGTGACCCTGAACCCACTACCTCACTACAACTGGAAGGAGACCCAGGAAAATGATCCAGCGGTAGGCTTGGTAAAGAAACTGATCAGCCAGCCTGGCGCCAGCCTTGACAAAGGAGCCCCACCTGAGGCACAGTACCTATGGAAGGAGAGGGGTCGATTATTCATCTATCAAGACAAACTTTACAGGAGCATCATTGACCCGAGGACGCATGAGAAGGTGTGGCAAGTGATTGTACCACAGAAGGATACGAGGATGGTGCTGGAAGCCTATCACAATGGTGCAGGCCACTTTGGTTGGAAGAAACTGGAGGCCCTACTTAAAGTAAGATTCTACTGGGTGGGCATGAGATCTGCCCTAGAGAAGTGGTGTCGAAACTGCGGGCCCTGCAATCTTAGAAGAAAAGACCAGCCCAGCCAGAGAGCACCACTCCAGCCAATCCAAACTAAACGGCCCCTGGAGATAGTGGCCCTGGACCATGTAAAGTTGGCACCCAGCAGACAAGGCTACAACTACGCTCTCACTATGGTTGACCACTACTCCAGATTCCTGGTGGTAGTACCAGTCAAGGACTTGACAGGTCAGACTGCAGCCAAAGCTTTCCAGACACATTTCTGTCGACCACATGGCTATCCAGATCAAGTGCTCACTGACCAAGGACCAGCCTTTGAAGCTGAAGTGTTTAAGGAGTTTTGTAACCTATACGGCTGCCAGAAGATCCGTACTACGCCTTACCATCCTCAGACCAATGGCATGTGTGAGAAGATGAACCACATCATTCTCGACCTTCTGAAGACTCTCCCACTAGAAGAACGAAATCAGTGGCCGGAAAAACTGCCCGATCTAGTGGACATGTATAACAACATCCCTGTGAGTTCCACGAACTGCACACCGGCATATCTGATGAGGGCCAGACCAGGGAGATTGCCAGTAGATCTGGAAATGGGAGTTGAGACCCCTGAAGACCATCTACAAGGTGCTGATTGGGATTCCAACCGCCAAGCCCAATACAAGAAAGTACAAGAGTGTGTGGAGCGAAGCCTGACTCAGCAGCGTGAGAAACAAGAAAAGGCCTACAATCGAAAAGCACCTGCTGTTCCCTTGATGCCAGGAGATATAGTTCTCAAAAGGAAGAGAAGACGTCATAAACTTGACAATCACTGGGAAGAAGAACCCTATACTGTGTTACCATCGACGCTTAGCAATGAAAAGACATGCCTTATCAGCAAAGATGGAGGAAAAACAACAGCTGTCGTTTCTAGAGATCGCCTAAAGAAATGTCCTGAACAACTAAGAACCCCTGAAGAAAGTCCCAACCCTTTGCCAGTTCAAGAACCAAAAGAAAAGATGATCCATACTGTACTTGGAGATTTTCCAGCAAGTTGGCCTCAATACAATGGAGCAGTAGTTATTCCGGTTATTACATTCCCTCAATCTGGAGAAGTAAGAGACCCAGAAGAACCTGTTCAAAACCTGGAAGAGCCAAATGTAGCTGAAGCAGAAGACCATGCACTGGTATCAATACCTAGTACACCTATTATTCACATTGAGACACATACATCGGGTGGGAGGACACAACCTCAGACAGATGACAGTATAGTACTGCGTAGATCAACCCGCAGCAACTTTGGTCAGCTCCCATTACGCTATAGAGAAAGTACAGTCTAGTTCAAAGTGACGGTATGAAATGTAATGTTTAACCTGTTATAGTTAAGTAACGTTTAAGCGAAATGTGCCCACAAGGACTATTGTGAGACCTCCTTAAAATGTTAGACCACTGGTTATGAACTGGCTTTAACCACAAACTTTTGCATTGTAAAAAGTTGCCTCCTTGGTATCAACCACAGAGTCTGCCTGCTGAGGGGCATGGCTCTGCACCAACAAGGGGGCACGCCTGTTTATGGGGCCTGCCCTCCAACACTCGGAAGCGGGTACGCCTGTTTATGGGGCCTACCTTACACCACTCTCCTCAGGAGAGGAAGATTGGAGGAAAGGTCTGGGGAATGTGATGGCCCAGCCCTGGTCACCAAAAGGACCGGCGACCTACCTCCTGGAGGTTTTTGGGTGGGGTTCGGACATGTGGGTGGTTGGTGGCGGAATGGTACCTGGCATGTTTGAATGTAAATAATTGCCCCTGTGTGGGAAAAGTTTGTATTTACCTTTTTTCTATCTCCTGTCTTTGCAGCCCGAGGACGTGCTGATGATAACTAAGGGGGAATGTGGCGCCCCTGACTTGGTCAGGCACCACAGAGTATTGCACCCATGCGGGAACAATGCTTCCAGGTAATCTCCAAAGGCCAGGATGAGGCGCACACACAAACATATAGTGACCAGGCCTCCCACATCACCAGAGGGGACCCTTGGGTAGCCAGAAGGGGTTAACTTTCAATTCCCAGCTAGGGGTGTATTCAGGGGCTAGTTGCTAGGAAGCAGGGCAGAGAGAGGAAGGAGGAGGTCTAGAGAAAAGGGTTGAAGTGTGAGGAAGCAGGGCAGAGGAGCTCGAGTGTGAGACAGGTCCTGAGGAGTGCAGTAGCTGAAAGCGGGGGAGAAAGGAGTACCGTGGGTCGGCCTGAAAATCATCCAGAGAGAGAAGGGTGGCTGAGTACGGAGATCCCGGTATCCGAGCACACAGGGGGAACTAGATCCCCAGTACAGGCAGCAAATCATTCAGAGCTGCTCAACCCACAGGTGGGGATACTTCATGCCCTCACCACTACTACGCAGAGCTCGGGCCAAGCAGCAATCATCGGGCCCATAAGGGGACAGGGCCAGAAGCCATCCCACCAAGGCCACGCTTCCGGCAGACGAGCCAGAGAGAGGGGAGCAGGGTGGTAACAGCTTCCCTGGAGGGGTCCTACCACGCTTCAAGCAAAGGATCCTCCTAAAACAGAAAGAGTGCAAGGAAGGCGAGTGGACAGCTACCCTCAGAACGGCCTCCTGGAATTCCTGGTTCAACCTGGTTATCACAGTGTCGCCCGGGCATATCACCGTGACCTCCAAACAGTGAGTAAACACGTTGAAAGACTTCTTGGACTGTGTTTGAGTCATTCTGCGACCTGTGGTCCCACACACATACACCGGGGCCTGGGGCTTGCCTCACTCTCAGGGGGCTAATATACTGACTGCACCCACCATCAGCCCCAGGCATCCCTTAATCTGCAGTGGCGGTCCCCGCTGACCGCAGTTCTGAGAGTGGCGTCACGACAATCAAAGAAAGAAGGTTCCCTACCTGTGACCAGACTGTTCCATCCACGTGGAGTCCCTGCAGGTAATGCACCGACACCACACTTGCGGGGCTTCACAAGAGCAAGGAGCCAGCGCTAAGCAGTGTGCGCGGCTCCCTGCTCTCTGCACATGTAGCTGCATTACACATCGGGTTAATTAACCCGATGTGTACTGTAGCTAGGAGAGCAAGGAGCCAGCGCTCAGTGTGCGCGGCTCCCTGCTCCCTGCACACACAGCTAAGCGGTGTGCGCTGGTAACTAATGTAAACATCGGGTAACCATACCCGATGTTTACCTTAGTTACCAGTCTCCGCAGCTTCCAGACGGCGGCTCCGTGCAAGCGCAGCGTCGCTTGCACGTCGCTGCTGGCTGGGGGCTGTTCACTGGTCGCTGGTGAGATCTGCCTGTTTGACAGCTCACCAGCGACCATGTAGCGATGCAGCAGCGATCCTGACCAGGTCAGATCGCTGGTCGGATCGCTGCTGCATCGCTTAAGTGTGAAGGTACCCTTAGTCACTTCCCACTAGAGAAGGTAAGAAGGTACTGTGTATATAAGATAACCAAGGTAATTATGGGTAATACATGGCAGCCACAGAAATTAGATGTAAATATAGGAGATTGAAATTTAATTAGCATAGAAAAAAGGTACATTCATCCATTGGGCTTAATAAGAATATGGGATAAGCGGCAGCATGTTAGAAATTCAGGTGAGAGTTCATTTACCCTAAAAACAAAAAGATTACAATTGTGGCACCCCTGCAGCTTCAGTCACCATAGGGTACTGCACCTCACCCAATGTGGAGGAGGTTGTCACCGGTAATCACCACCAACAACACACTCAACCAACACATAATACGGGAGCTCTTCCACTGGGACTGGGTTAGGGTAGGTGCTGGCGTGGTAGTCACAAGGTATGGGACCTCTTGCCCACTAATTCAGAACCTGGGAGGCGGTACACAACAGGGGTAGTTAAGAGCCATCTCACACAATAGTCAGTCTGGTCTGGGTGCAGCCAGCACCAGGTCGCTCACAGGAGGAGATAAGAAAAGACACTGACGGTACGGGACCCGTGGTCTGGAGCTGGATGCTCGACCCAGTTTCTTAAAAACAAAGGGGATCCCAGGGCTCGCAGGGAGTGCATAAAGCACCCGTGACCCGTTCCATGGCCCAGGAGCTGGGGTGGAGGGAAACTGTTGAAAACTGACGCGCAGAAAGAAACACCGGCCTCGATCTCCAAAGTATCCGGGATCGTATGAAGCCCATAACAGCGCAGCCTGGTACTCCAATGGCGGTGTGCTTCCAGTGAGTAAAGAATTTGAACTGCACCCCTTCTGTGTCATCCCATCTCTACTGGCGCAATGTTACGGAGGGAACAATTGGATATAAAATAATATGAAACCAATCATCGCCCAACGTCCGCTGGGCAGATGACAAGGCCGCTATGGGACTGGAGGACGGGTACAGCAACTCAGGAAAACCCAAATGTGAGCAAAGGTGATGTTTAAGGGCACACCCCAACGTGTAGTGTGACGCCCTGGCAAAACCAGGTAGTCACAGAAGTAGTCCACCCTCCTTGATCCCACCAAAAACCCACACCCAGGTACAACACACCATAGGGACACACCAGTGGGCGGGATCAGGCGGATGAGAATGCCCACCTAGGGGTCCTGAGGTGTCAGGGGCGGGAACACGACAGTCAAATTTTGACAGTAGTCAAGTTCTGACGGTTGAAGTGCTGACAGAGAAGTGGAGTTAGGGGTAGGGGCCCCTGGACTACCTGACTAGGTGCCAGACAGCAAACAGGGCCACAGGTGATTGAGATCCGGTCGCGGGAGACCTTAAGTGGACTGGGGCAGGGTTGTAGCCCGCCGGTGCCGACAGCAGGAATCCGGTCCGGAGGTCATGCACAGACGGGGTGCCTGGACCCTAGGACGAGGAAGGTTGCAAGACCCTTGTTAATTAACCAGCAGAGGACGAGGTTTCAGGCCTTGTTCTCCAGAAGCCCAGAGAGCGAAAGGGAAGCCCAACGCGAGGGGTAGGGTGTCCGCCAGAACCCACAGAAATCCCAAGGGTCAGATTTCGCGGGCCACAGCTCTCAAACATACACGACTATATACAAGACTTTTCGTCTGCACCATGACAAGTATGCACCATATAAGTATGATGCATTGAATTAGGCCAGAGATATTATTATGATGCACTTGGTAATCTATCATCTATCATCTGCCATCATCTAATCACCATGTCTCTCTTCCCACAGGTATGTCAATTCATGCACTCTACTTTCCCATGAACTGATCTCCACTTCCCTTGGCTCTGCTGTGTGTTCTAATACCTGGTATGTCAATTCATGCACTCTACTTTTGCACTATATCTGACCTGTTCTTTCTTTGCTTCAATATCTTCCTGACATCCTCCAGCATCTCACTGTGATCTTGACGCATCTATAAGGGATAAGCAGGTTATCCTGTAAAACACACCCCCCCGTACCATATCTACCTAAATGAAGACGAGAACCACGACTTTATTGCAGGAATGGCCACAGTTTTATTTTTACCGTATATATGTATACCAAAACTCGTGGCCCAACATGCCACTCAATTGTTAAACTTAACCTTATACATATATACCCGTATAACCAGAAACACCGATAGATCCGTCCGAGAGGCAAACCATCATTCCTAACCCCCCGGCCGTAACCTCCAAACCGGCCCAGAGGACCACCTCGGCCGTGACCACCCGGCCCGAGGTGAGGGGTAACAACGTTCCATCGTTAATTACCCCTACCCAGAACCTGCGGGACCTCCGCCCACAAGTTCCCATCCACTCCGAAGCCACTCCCCTTGAGCGACTTCGTACCAACAAGCCGACTGTCGGTACTCCCAACCTCTCAGACGGACCTATCACCCCGCTGTGACAACAATAAATTAGCAACTCAACCTTGTATTCACCTTTATTCCTCTTTTTTTTTTTTTTTTTTTTTAAAGTTTTTTTTTTTTTTTTTTTTTTGAAATTCATCACCTTTTCACCTTTTTTTTTTTTTTTTTGAACATATACATATAATTATATATCAGGGCGGGCGGGTGGGACACAAAGATCAATCGACGAAAGGGGAGGTAAACAGCACACCCCCCTCTCTTATACCTCTCCCAACACCCCACCCCTTCCTTGCTCCCCCCCAATCCCCTTACAGCTCCCTACTACCAATCCTGTACTCCCACACATCCCCCATCCCATGCAAACCTATTAACCCTTTCCTAACCTTGCACCCTCCCGATCGTCATGGGGTCCATTCACCCCTATGGGGCTCACTGCCCTTCTTTCCCCCCCTGTTTTGCACCCTCCTTTTATGACCTTTGTTTATTTTGCCTATGTGAAGCTGCATCTGGTTTTTTTTTTTTTTTGATTGAGTGATCAAGGGGTTATTCCTGCACCCCCACCCCTTCACAGCTGAGTGCACTTGTATGTGTATATACTGGGGTAACTAAAAGTCTGCACAAGACTTTTCGTCTGCACCATGACCATACCTCCCAACCGTCCCGGATACAGCGGGACTATCACGCTTTGCATTGTTTGTCCCGTTGCCACGGGCGGAACGGCCGTCTCCCGGGCTCCGCCCACCCACTCTCTCCCCGCCTCCCTGCTTTTCTCTCCTACCATCCTAACACGTGACGTGGCATAACAGAGAGGAGCGCGCTGCCCGAAACTAGTCTCTGTCTGCTCTGTGCTGCTGCTAAGGTATGTAAACTGAATCTCCCCAGCGCTGATTCCCCTCCCCCCGCCCCCGGCCGGAGCGTGAGATCCTCTGTTTCTCTGACTCCCTGTGTCCTTATCTATCGTGTGTGCCTGCCCTGCAGCATTGAGAATAAACAGTGTTTGCTTCTCAATGCTGCAGGCACACCATGGTAGATCAGGACATTGGGGAGAGGACAGTGTACTTACCACTTATGTCCTCTCCTGCAGGTGCACAGCACTGGCCGGTAATATGCACAGATAGAAGCATTGGCAATGCTTCTATCAGCTACCGACCACTGATCCCCTGCCTGGCAGAGCTGCTGTCACACATCAGTGCACGATCTCCTGCCTGGCAGAGCTGCTGTCACACATCAGTGCATGATCTCCTGCCTGGCAGAGCTGCTGTCACACATCAGTGCATGATCTCCTGCCTGGCAGAGCTGCTGTCACACATCAGTGCATGATCTCCTGCCTGGCAGAGCTGCTGTCACACATCAGTGCATGATCTCCTGCCTGGCAGAGCTGCTGTTCACACATCAGTTTTTTCCCAATCAGGCACAATCTGCTTTGTGCCTGATGCAACGGATCCGTCTCAGATTGTGAAAAAACTGATGCGACAGATTTTTTTTTTTTTTATGCTGAGAGAGACCCCACACGCACACACGCAGGCACTACCTCGCACGCATCATCACCGCACATGCCAGCACTACCCAGCAGGCATCATCACCACACACGCCAGCACTACCCAGCACGCATCATCACCGCACACGCCGGCACTACCCAGCACACATCACCGCACACGCAGGCACTACCCAGCACGCATCATCACCACACACGAAGGCACTACCCAGCACGCATCATCACCACACACCCCTGCACTACCGCACGCATCATCACCACACACGCATTCACTACCCAGCACGCATCATCACCGCACACCCCTGCACTACCGCACGCATCATCACCGAACATGCCGGCACTACCCAGCACACATCATCACCGCACATGCAGGCACTACCCAGCAGGCATCATCACCGCACACGCCAGCACTACCCAGCACGCATCATCACCGCACACGCCGGCACTACCCAGCACACATCACCGCACACGCAGGCACTACCCAGCACGCATCATCACCACACACGCAGGCACTACCCAGCACGCATCATCACCACACACCCCTGCACTACCGCACGCATCATCACCACACACGCATTCACTACCCAGCACGCATCATCACCGCACACCCCTGCACTACCGCACGCATCATCACCGAACATGCCGGCACTACCCAGCACACATCATCACCGCACATGCAGGCACTACCCAGCAGGCATCATCACCGCACACGCCAGCACTACCCAGCACGCATCATCACCGCACACGCAGGCACTACCCAGCACGCATCATCACCGCACACAACCCGGCATTACCTCAGTGACGTCACCGCTGGCAGCGCGACTCTCTTCAGTTGCTGTGTGGAGCTGATAGAGAGAGGCGGTGTTCTACTGTCTTTGCTGTCAGCTTCATGTAGCAGTGCTGAAATCGTCGTGGGACCTCTGTGGATTACGTCGGACCTGGAGGGGTATTTGGGGATTTTAATAAAATGGTGAAAGAGGGTGTTTTTTTGCCTTTTATTCCAAATAAAGGATTTTTTTGGGTGTATGTGTTTATTTACTTTCACTTACAGGTTAATCAATGGGGGTGTCTCATAGACGCCTGCCATGATTAACCCCTTATTACCCCGATTGCCACCGCACCAGGGCAATTCAGGAAGAGCCGGGTAGAGTCCCTGGACTGTCGCATCTAATGGATGCGGCAATTCCGGGCGGCTGCTGGCTGATATTTTTAGGCTGGGGGGCTCCCCATAACGTAGAGCTCTCCATCCTGAGAATACCAGCCTTCAGCTGTGTGGCTTTATCTTAGCTGGTATCAAAATTGGGTGGGAACCGCACGCCGTTTTTCTTTTAATTATTTATTTATTTTACTGCACAATATAGACCCGCCCACCGGCTGCTGTGATTGGTTGCAGTGAGGCAGCTGTCACTCAGCGTGGGGGCGTGTCTGCCTGCAACTAATCATAGGCGCCAGTGTGCGGGGAAAGCAGGGAATACGAGATTGAATAATTAGCGGCCGGCATTTTCAAATCAGGAGAAGCCGCCGGAGCAGTGTGACAGCCGTGCAGCCCTGCGCCAGTGATCGGTAAGAGTGAGTGAATAAGTCAGTGAGTCAGTCAGTGAGTGACAGAGTTTGAGAGTGAGTGATTGATTGATTTTCTGACAAGCAATGAATTTATATCACTTCTGGGCATGCTCAGAAGTAAAAACCGGATACGGTACATGCTTCCGGCGTTTGAAGCATGACACCGAATCCGGCTCGCATAGACTTTCATTATGCACCATGCCGCACTGCGCCGCACCCGGAGCTATGCATTTTTTTGCCACTGGGAAAAAAACGTTCCTCTCTGCGTCCTGTGCGGCCGCCGGAGTGACATTTTTGGCCGCATCAGGCAAAAACCGGATCAAACGCAAGTACATGCGGCACAATCCGGCGCTAATAAAAGTCTATGAGGAAAAACCACACCCGACTGCAAAAAAAAAACCAGATGCGTTTTTCCCGCAAGGCGCCGGATTGTGCCGCACAGCAAAAACCTGATGTGTGAACATACCCTTAGCTGCACACCCTGTTCAGCTCTCCTAGGTCCTAGCTGCCTGCACACCCTGTTAAGCCCTCCTCCTGGGTCCTAGCTGCCTGCACACCCTGTTTAGCTCTCCTAGGTCCTAGCTGCCTGCATACCCTGTTCAGCTCTTCTCCTGGGTCCTAGCTGCCTGCACACCCTGTTCAGCTCTCCTCCTGGGTCCTAGCTGCCTGCATACCCTGTTCAGCTCTTCTCCTGGGTCCTAGCTGCCTGCACACCCTGTTCAGCTCTTCTCCTGGGTCCTAGCTGCCTGCACACCCTGTTCAGCCCTCCTCCTGGGTCCTAGCTGCCTGCACACCCTGTTCACTCTACTCCTGGGTCCTAGCCGCCTGCACACCCTGTAGTTCACTCCCTGCCTGTTCTGCACATTGCTGATCTGTGGCGGCTCAGAGCGATCACGGACAGCTTCTGCAGTTTCAGTTTGCTGGATGGATGTAGATGGGGAGTCGATATGGGTGTGGCCTTTTGTAAAATGGGTATGGTTAGGGGCGTGGCCTAAAAAAATTGCCTGCGTGCCGCAAACTTTATCCCTCTTTCCCTTCTTTAAAAGTTGGGAGGTATGCATGACAAGTATGCACCATATAAGTATGATGCATTGAATTAGGCCAGAATTGGACCGGAAGTTAACAGCATACAGTTAGGTCCAGAAATATTTGGACAGTGACACAATTTTCGCGAGTTGGGCTCTGCATGCCACCACATTGGATTTGAAATGAAACCTCTACAACAGAATTCAAGTGCAGATTGTAACGTTTAATTTGAAGGTTTGAACAAAAATATCTGATAGAAATTGTAGGAATTGTACACATTTCTTTACAAACACTCCACATTTTAGGAGGTCAAAAGTAATTGGACAAATAAACCAAACCCAAACAAAATATTTTTATTTTCAATATTTTGTTGCGAATCCTTTGGAGGCAATCACTGCCTTAAGTCTGGAACCCATGGACATCACCAAACGCTGGGTTTCCTCCTTCTTAATGCTTTGCCAGGCCTTTACAGCCGCAGCCTTCAGGTCTTGCTTGTTTGTGGGTCTTTCCGTCTTAAGTCTGGATTTGAGCAAGTGAAATGCATGCTCAATTGGGTTAAGATCTGGTGATTGACTTGGCCATTGCAGAATGTTCCACTTTTTTGCACTCATGAACTCCTGGGTAGCTTTGGCTGTATGCTTGGGGTCATTGTCCATCTGTACTATGAAGCGCCGTCCGATCAACTTTGCGGCATTTGGCTGAATCTGGGCTGAAAGTATATCCTGGTACACTTCAGAATTCATCCGGCTACTCTTGTCTGCTGTTATGTTATCAATAAACACAAGTGACCCAGTGCCATTGAAAGCCATGCATGCCCATGCCATCACGTTGCCTCCACCATGTTTTACAGAGGATGTGGTGTGCCTTGGATTATGTGCCGTTCCCTTTCTTCTCCAAACTTTTTTCTTCCCATCATTCTGGTACAGGTTGATCTTTGTCTCATCTGTCCATAGAATACTTTTCCAGAACTCAGCTGGCTTCATGAGGTGTTTTTCAGCAAATTTAACTCTGGCCTGTCTATTTTTGGAATTGATGAATGGTTTGCATCTAGATGTGAACCCTTTGTATTTACTTTCATGGAGTCTTCTCTTTACTTTTGACTTAGAGACAGATACACCTACTTCACTGAGAGTGTTCTGGACTTCAGTTGATGTTGTGAACGGGTTCTTCTTCACCAAAGAAAGTATGCGGCGATCATCCACCACTGTTGTCATCCGTGGACGCCCAGGCCTTTTTGAGTTCCCAAGCTTACCAGTCAATTCCTTTTTTCTCAGAATGTACACGACTGTTGATTTTGCTACTCCAAGCATGTCTGCTATCTCTCTGATGGATTTTTTCTTTTTTTTCAGCCTCAGGATGTTCTGCTTCACCTCAATTGAGAGTTCCTTAGACCGCATGTTGTCTGGTCACAGCAACAGCTTCCAAATGCAAAACCACACACCTGTAATCAACCCCAGACCTTTTAACTACTTCATTGATTACAGGTTAACGAGGGAGACGCCTTCAGAGTTAATTGCAGCCCTTAGAGTCCCTTGTCCAATTACTTTTGGTCCCTTGAAAAAGAGGAGGGTATGCATTACAGAGCTATGATTCCTAAACCCTTTCTCCGATTTGGATGTGAAAACTCTCATATTGCAGCTGGGAGTGTGCACTTTCAGCCTATATTATATATATAATTGTATTTCTGAACATGTTTTTGTAAACAGCTAAAATAACAAAACTTTTGTCACTGTCCAAATATTTCTGGACCTAACTGTACATAGTCAATGTAAACAATGTTTGTGTTTCTATTCACTTTCACCCCTGCCCCCTCTGATCCCTAAAGACAGTAATGAACTATTCATCTCTCCCTCCATCCTCCCCACACATCTTACCTTCCCCTCAGATATTTTCCTCCACATTTCACCCAGTGTCTCCAGACACACACGTCCATCTCATGGCCTCTCCCACTCCCACTTACTAACACTCTCATTGCTTCTCCTCACTGCTGGGGATATTGCTCCAAATCCTGGTCCTCCTCACCACATCCCTATTGTCACTTCAAACCCTCTTCAACAACCTAACACAAATTTCCGCAAACTCTCAAACCTCATACCTATCCACCCAGCCCCCGCTCCCCCAGTCCCACTAACAGGAGCTCTATGGAACGCTCCCTCTGTCTGCAACAAACTATCCTACATTCATGATCTTTTCATCACTAATAAACTCTCCTTCCTCGCCATCACAGAAACCTGGCTCACCCCCTCTGACACTGCCTCTCCTGCTGCACCTTCTTATGGCGGTCTCCAACTCTCTCACACAGGGCCGGCTCCAGGTTTTTGTGGGCCCCGGGCGAAAGAGTCCCAGTGGGCCCCATCCACACGCAGACACACATACGTACACATACATATACATATTTAACGACAAACTCACAAAAATACATATAGAACTGACACATCTATACAGTCATATACACTGACATACATAGATACACATCATACATGCATACAGACAGACACACACAGCTCTGCTGGATACATACAGACACAGCGCTGCTACATACATACACACATAGCTCTGCTATATACATACACACATAGCTCTGCTACATACATACACACATAGCTCTGCTACATACATACACACATAGCTCTGCTATATACATACACACATAGCTCTGCTATATACATACACACCTAGCTCTGCTATATACATACACACCTAGCTCTGCTATATACATACACACCTAGCTCTGCTATATACATACACACATAGCTCTGCTGGATACATACATACAGACACAGCGCTGCTACATACATACACACATAGCTCTGCTATATACATACACACATAGCTCTGCTATATACATACACACATAGCTCTGCTACATACATACACACATAGCTCTGCTACATACATACACACATAGCTCTGCTATATACATACACACATAGCTCTGCTATATACATACACACCTAGCTCTGCTATATACATACACACCTAGCTCTGCTATATACATACACACCTAGCTCTGCCACATACATACACACATAGCTCTGCTATATACATACACACCTAGCTCTGCTATATACATACACACATAGCTCTGCTATATACATACACACATAGCTCTGCTACATACATACACACATAGCTCTGCTATATACATACACACATAGCTCTGCTATATACATACACACCTAGCTCTGCTATATACATACACACCTAGCTCTGCTATATACATACACACCTAGCTCTGCTATATACATACACACATAGCTCTGCTACATACATACACACATAGCTCTGCTATATACATACACACATGGCTCTGCTATATACATACACACATGGCTCTGCTATATACATACACACCTGGCTCTGCTATATACATACACACCTAGCTCTGCTATATACATACACACATGGCTCTGCTATATACATACACACATGGCTCTGCTATATACATACACACATGGCTCTGCTATATACATACACACCTAGCTCTGCTATATACATACACACCTAGCTCTGCTACATACAGACAGAGACAGACACGCGCGGCTCCGGGGGGGGCATAAATCGGGGTTGGGGAGGGCACATACCGCTCAGGTCACGGAGGAGAAGGGGCCCACACAGCGCCGGAGGGACACGCTGTACTGGGGGTCGCTGGCTGGCACTGCAACTCTCATCTGTGGGACTGAGCAGGATGCCGGTCTGTAGCTCCGCCCACAGATGAAGTTCAAACCAGGAAGTCTGCGCGCCTTAAAGAGACGGCGCCGCAGATTCCTGCCGAGGACTGCGGTTCCCCGGAACTCGGCCCGGGGACCGCAGAACTAAGGAGAGTGGGCCCCGGCCAAGGTGCACCAGAGCTGACGAGGCCGAGTGGGCCCCCCCCGGCTCTCCAGGGCCCCGGCATTTGCCCGGGTATGCCGGGTGCTGACGCCGGCCCTGCTCTCACACACCCTGCCCCAGTAACAAGCATGGTGGAGGAGTTGGTTTGCTCCTGTCCGACCAATGCTCCTTTACACCAATTACACTACCACCCTCTGTTACGCTCCCATCTTTTGAGGTGCACTCTGTACGCATCTACGCCCCCTCCAACCTTCAGCTGGCTGTCATTTACCGCCCTCCAGGGCCAGCCACTGCCTTTTTGGACCATTTCACCACCTGGCTACTACACTTCCTTTCCACCGACATCCCCACCATCATCATGGGTGATTTCAACATCCCCATTGACACTTCCCACTCATCTGTCTCCAAACTTCTAACACTCGCTTCCTCCTTCAGCCTCACCCAATGGTCTTCTGCAGCTATTCACAAAGATGGCCACACGCTGGACCTCATCTTCACTCGCCTCTGTTCCCTATCTATCCTCTCTAACTCACCTCTCCCCCTGTCTGACCACAACCTACTCACATTCTCTTCCCTCTCTTTTCCAAGTATGCAACCCCCCTCCACAAACTTTCACACCCTCGCAGAAATATCAAACACATTGATTTACACGCCCTTTCTTAGTCCCTTCTCCCCCTCACAGACATTGCATTTCTACATGATGCAGATGCTGCTGCAACTTTATACAACACTACAATCTCTGCAGCTCTCAAATCAGCTGCCCCCCTCACACACACCAAAACCCGCACAATCAACAGGCAACCCTGGCACACAAGGCAGACTAAAGAACTAAGACGGGCTTCCAGAATTTCTGAGCGCTGATGGAAGAGTTCTCATTCCACTGAGCACTTCATTGCATATAAAGAGTCCCTCACCACTTTCAAGTCCACACTCACTGCTGCAAAACAAACCTACTTCTCATCCCTCATATCTTCTCTCTTTCACAACCCTAAACAGCTATTCAACACTTTCAATTCTCTCCTCCGTCCTCCGGCACCACCTCCCTCTCCTCTCCTCTCAGCTGAAGACTTTGCCTCTTTCTTCAAGCGGAAGATTGACAACATCAGAGCAAGCTTTGGCCCACAATCACCACAGCCCCTCATCATAGCTACTCATCCCTCTTCCTCCAAATCCAGCTTCTCCACCATGACAGAAAACAATCTCTCCACTCTACTCTCAAGATCACATCTAACCACCTGTGCACTGGACCCGCTCCCATCGCACCTCATCCACAACATCACCGCAGTCCTCATCCCAGCCCTAACCCATCTCTTCAACCTATCACTAGCAAGTGGTGTATTCCCTTCATGCTTTAAACATGCCTCTATTACACCCATCCTCAAAAAGCCCTACCTTGACCCATCCTCTGTGTCAAACTATCGCCCCATATCCCTTCTCCCCTACGCCTCAAAACTACTGGAACAGCATGTCCATCTTGAATTGTCCTCATACCTCTCCTCCTGCTCCCTCTTTGACCGGCTTCAATCTGGCTTCCGACCACATCATTCTACCGAAACTGCCCTAACCAAAGTCACAAATGATCTACTAACCGCCAAAGCCAAGCGACACTACTCTATCCTCCTCCTCCTGGACCTGTCCTCTGCCTTCGACACAGTAGACCATTCCCTCCTACTACAGATTCTCTCATCTCTGGGCATCACAGACTTGGCCCTATCTTGGATCTCCTCATACCTAACCGACCGAACTTTCAGCGTCTCCCATTCTCACACCACTTCCTCATCTCACCCCCTATCTGTCGGTGTCCCCCAAGGCTCAGTTCTTGGACCCCTGCTTTTCTCCATCTACACCTTCGGCCTGGGATAGCTCATAGAGTCCCACGGCTTCCAGTATCATCACTATGCCGATGACACACAGATCTACCTCTCTGGACCTGACATTACCTCTCTACTAATCAAAATACCACAATGTCTGTCTGCTATTTCATCCTTCTTCTCTGCACGATTCCTAAAACTTAACATGGACAAAACAGAGTTCATTGTCTTTCCTCCTCCTCACTCATCTCCTCCAACATGCCTTTCCATCAAACTTGATGGTTGCTCACTCAACCCAGTCTCACAAGCTCGCTGCCTTGGAGTAACCCTCGACTCTGCTCTATCCTTCAAGCCACACATCCAAGCCCTCTTCAACTCATGCCGACTACAACTCAAAAACATCTCCTGGATCCGTGCTTTCCTTAACCAAGAATCTACAAAAACATTAGTGCATGCCCTCATCATCTCCTGCCTCGACTACTGCAACCTCCTGCTCTCTGGCCTCCCTTCCAACACTCTTGCACCCCTCCAATCTATCCTAAACTCTGCGGCCCGCTTAATACACCTCTCCCCTCGCTATTCCCCAGCCTCGCCACTCTGCCAATCCCTTCACTGGCTTCCCATCGCCCAGCGACTCCAGTTCAAAACATTAACCATGACATACAAAGCCATGCACAACCTGTCTCCTCCCTACATCTGTGACCTAGTCTCCCGGTACCTACCTGCACGCAACCTCAGATCCTCACAAGATCTCCTTCTCTGCTCCTCTCTTATCTCCTCTTCCCACAATCGCGTACAAGATTTCTCCCGTGCATCTGGAACGTTCTACCTCAGCACATCAGACTCTCCAATACCGTGGAAAGCTTCAAGAGGAACCTCAAGACCCACCTCTTCCAACAAGCCTACAACCTACAATAGCCCTCAGTCCAGTAGACCACTGCGCAACCAGCTCTGTCCTCACCTATTGTACCATCACCCATTCCCTGTAGACTGTGAGCCCTCGCGGGCAGGGTCCTCTCTCCTCCTATAGCAGTCTGTCTTGTACTGTTAATGATTGTTGTACGTATACCCTCTTTCACTTGTAAAGTGCCATGGAATAAATGGCGCTATAATAATAAATAATAATAATAATACACAGTACCGGGAGTGGACTTCCCCGTTCCATGCGGAGTTGTCCCACAGAAGACACAGACACTGAGTGCAGGAGGAAGGGACCCCTGTTTGCTATGTGACGCCCTGGGCAAGCCAGGGGTCACAGGTCATGCACCAACACACCCTACATCCCAGCTAGGAACACCTAAGCTAAACTAAAATCCTTGTTGCCTTCCTCCAGAGGCTGATGTTCACACCAGGGGATGGGCCAGGCGGTTGGCTCCGCCCACCGAGGAGTTCACAGCTCTGGAGGCGGGAAGTACCAGGCAGATAGAGTTTGGAGGAGGAAGTGGAAGGAGTGGAAGATTAGCTCAGGGGGAGCTTGAGTGAGGAGCTAAGTGGAGGAGTAGACAAGTAGTGAAGTGAAGGAAGTAAAGTGGTAAAGGAGGAAAGCAAGAGTGGTGACAGGAAAGAAAGAGAGTGGAAAGCCTGAAGTTGGTCCAGATGTGTGCAGGACCGGGTCAGCAAGGTCAGCAACGACGGTGACTGTCCAGAGGGGTGACTGTTCGGGAGTTCCTGGAAGGACCGCGGACGGGTAGTGACCCGGCGGTCTGGAGCAGCGTGCAAAGGACAGTCAGCACCAGGGCAGGGGCCTCTCGGACCCCGGCAAGGCTAGGAGTCGCCATAATTTGCCGAATCCGTCAGTGAAGGGGACGTCGATCCCCCAACAACCAAGTCCCGATTGAAGGCAACAGTCCAACCATTAAGGAGGAACACCGCCACCGCCAAGGCACCAGTTCCTCAGGGCCAGCGTCTGCGGGCAAAGTAGAGTTCCTCCGGTCCAGCTTGAAGCCGGGGAGCGGGTTACCGGTGGGGACCCATCACTACCAACTTAGAAACATCAGGTGCAGGTCAGAGGGACATCACTGTTACCTACTGGGAGAGCAAGTGCAGACGTCCGTGGGAACCGTCTTTCCAGCCGTGTGGTTTACCGTAAAACTGTGTCAACGTCTCAGGCTGAGTGAGTACCACAGTGCCGCAAGGCACAGCACTGCCCCCGCGTCCCTGCGCCCACCAGGCCCTGCATCTCCCATCTCATCACCGGGCCCCGGGATCACCAACCCCTACCCACGGAGGGGCAACGCAACACCTGGCTGCTCCGCATCACCATCCCCGGGATCCCCATATTGAGCAGCGGTGGTGAAATCACCACAACCGTGGGTGGCGTCACGGACAATAAACTATCCCCACACCCAACAACCCCCCTTTCACTCACGGGCGAGGAGTGCCGCTCGAGAACCCCCGGGATCCGGCCCACAGCTCGAGCCACCACTGAGCAGCAGCCGCCGGACCCGAGCAGAAGGGGTGAGCGTAGTGTGCTGACACCCTCCTCCCCGCCCGCGACAGCTACACCCGGGTGTGGGATCTGAATACACCAGCCAAAGGCGACCAGTCACTGGCAACTTGGTTTACCACTGGACATTTGTGCGATTCTTTGAACAGTGAGTACATCATTGACCCTCAGTCCAACCTGGCACGCCACCTCCAGCAGCCATTACTCCCGTGTACCAGAGCCCCGGCACTACGCCTCCCCTACCCGTGGAGGGGATCCCATCTTGCTGCCCTGCTCCATCAGCACCAGGTGCCCCATCACCAAGCAGCGGCGGTGTCACCATCCCTTACTGCAACCCACGGGTGGCGTCACCGACACATCAATCCCCTGTAAATATACCCTTCCGACGGTTATGAGGACGGCCAGCCGTGTGAGCCAGGGTCCGGTCACCACTCGAGCTGCAGCAGCGTACCCAGATCTGAGCGGCCCCAGAAGCGGCAGCATCAGTTAGATTCACAGGTATCGGTCATGTGTGTAGGAACACGTCAGACCAAGAGGTAATCCAGATAACCTCACTGGGAAACTGAGAAGGGACGCGTAGAACTGGTTACGTGCGTCGAGGGCACGTATGGGAAACCCAGTTAGCGTCACTGGGCACCCGAGGACTGGTACACACACACACACAAGTCTGACACTGACACTGCAGACTACTGGTCATGTGCGTAGGGGGCACGTCTGACCATGTAGACCCTGACCCTCACCATGCCAAGACACAGCTGTACCGAGATATGAATAGATGGTACCGGCGCCTAGCCCTAAAACACATACACACTGGTAGGACAGGAGCTGACCTTAACCGTGCCGCGTTACCAGAGAATTTTAGTACCGACTCCCTAGCCCTGCCTGCCTACTACTGTCCTATAGATACATACACCTGCCACAGACTATGCAGGATAAGATGGCGCTGGAACAACTGCAAACATGCAGCACAACCTGTTCAGTGAGTTGACACCATAGACAATGTGACGCTCACGCCGCGATGGGCTACGAGCCTTTTATAGTCTCCTCCCTGCCTCAGGCCACATGGCATGAGGTAATGGCGCCAGTTGCGGCCAACCCGCGGCCGCCACGTCACCACGACCAATCAGCGGCCACAGCATCATCACTGACGTCACCGTGAGCCAATCAGCGGCCACTGCGTCACGCGCATGCGTGATAGCGGTAATCCTGCACTTAGTGCCTGGAGAGGCTGTAGGAACCCGCGCATGCGCGGTAGCACTAAATGAGCACTTAGGCTCAGAACGGTAGAAGACTCTAGCCACCTGATGCCTGTTAGCTCGACACCTTGAGCAACGGACAGGTGGCGCTACGGAGTCTACCGATCCCAATGTGGGAGTCAATGACGGGACTGGACCGGTTCTAGACTCAGAAGGACCCCAAACTGTAACATTACCCCACCTTCTAGGGCCCCCCCAGTCCAGCGCCTGAAAGCTGTCACCAGGTCGGGCGGAACTGCCGAAGACGACACCCAGGAGTGATGCTCTGGGCCAAAGCCATCCCAGTCCAGCAAATAATGCCTGGTAGCATGAGCGGACCGTTTCCTACCAGGGAAGTCGGGACTGGTCGGAGGGTCCCTAGAGAACTTGGTGCGACGAACTGGCATGGGAACTGGGGTACAGGGGTGCAGAAGCGAGGATGATGTCTCTGATGACTTTTTGGAGACCCCCTCAGCAGAGGAGGGATATTGGTGCGGAAGCTTGGGCACCTTCACCGGGTCAGCAGACGACACCCCTCTAATTGTCTTGGACAGACAGGAGTTTTGGCATGTTGTACCCCAACTCAGAATCTTCCCTGTGCCCCAGGTAAACTTCCTCAGCCAGGGGAGCCTGATGTCATCCATTCCATCGTTCCATTCCATCCATTCCCCGAAGGCATAGTTTAAACCAATGGGACAGACTGGTTGATGACCCCTCAGGAAGGGCGGACCCATCGGCTAGCTGGACAAAAATAGGCTTGGGCAGCGTGGTTATGGGAATCTCGTGCAGAGCGGCAAACTCGGAAGAAACAAAATTCCCGTCTGAAACGGAGTCTACACATGCTGTAACTGGTACAGTGATATTATCAAATGCCAATGGGCCCTTAAAGGACAATTTAAGGTTCAAAGCAGGTGCGTCCAGGGTTTCCCTTTCAACAGACGCAAGATATAGCTGCTTCTCGACCTTTTTGGGACACTGGTTGGCATAGTGCCCTGTCTTTTTGCAAGCGAAGCAAACCGGTTTAGCCACTGACAGGTTCGGGTTCAGGGTACATAGCTGAAGCCTCAGGTTTGGGGAAAGAGGGGGCCAGCCGCACACGAAAATGACTCTGTGCACGCACCAACGGGTGCTCAGAATGGCGCGTGTCGATTCTCATGGCAAGTGATATCAAGGTCTCCAGGTCAGGCGGTATTTCCCTGGTGGCCAAAACGTTTTTACATGCCCCGACAACCCCTTCCAAAATACTGGTAACATGACCTTCTCTGGCCACTTCAACTCAGCGGCCAGGGTCCGGAACTCTATGGCATAAGCCGTTACCAGTAACCAGGGGTGGGATTCAGCCGGTTCTGTCCGGTTCTGGAGAACCAGTTGTTAAAATAGCAGCCGGTTCCCAGAACCGACAAGAAACAGCTCTGGCGATCTGGTTCCCTGTATTCACTTGTGTTAGTGTCTCTTTAAGACACTAGCACAAATGAATGCCCGTACCTCCGCGCCGCACTTCCTGGTTCAGTGGAGCCTCTCGGCTCCCTGACCCGGCGTGCAGTGACGCGCTGACGCTGCAGAGGTGATGGTAGTGTGAGGAGGTCGCTCCTCCTCCTGCCGTCTGTCAGCGTCAGCGTTCAGAGAGCCGCGGAGGAGGACGGGAGACACAGGAGAGGCCGCCGCTGCAGGTAAGTGCTCAGTCAGCAGAAGATGCAGGGAGAGGGGCCGCATAACATAGCAGCTATATGGAAAGAAGAGCCGCATAAGATGGGAACTATATGTGGCTATATGGGGAGAGGGGCCACCTAAGAGGGGACCGCTAAACGGGGAGAGGGGCCACATAAGAGGGGAGCGCTATATGGGGAGAGGGGCCACATAAGAGGGGAGTGCTATATGGGGAGAGGGGCTGCATAAGAGGGGAGTGCTATATGGGAAGAGGGGCCACATAAGAGGTGAGCGCTATATGGGGAAAGGGGCCACATAAGAGGGAAGATCTATATGGGGAGAGCGGCCACATAAGAGGGGAGCGCTATATGGGGAGAGGGACCACATAAGAGGGGAGTGCTATATGGGGAGAGGGGCCGCATAAGAGGAGAGCGCTATATGGGGAGAGGGGCCACATAAGAGGGGAGCGCTATATCGGAAGAGGGGCCACATAAGAAGAGAGCGCTATATGGGAAGAGGGGCCGCATAAGAGGGGAGTGCTGTATGGGGAAAGGGGCCGCATAAGAGGGGAGCGCTATATGGGAAAAGGGGCCACATAAGAGGGGAGCGCTATATGGGGAGAAGGGCCATATAAGAGGGGAGCGCTATATGGGGAGAGGGGCCACATATGAGGGGAGCTCTATATGGGGAGAGGGTCCACATAAGAGGGGAGCGCTATATGGGGAGAAGGGCCATATAAGAGGGGAGTGCTATATGGGGAGAGGGGCCACATAAGAGGGGAGATCTATATGGGGAGAGGGGCCACATAAGAGGGGAGCGCTATATGGGGAGAGGGGCCACATAAGAGGGGAGTGCTATATGGGGAGAGGGGCCGCATAAGAGGAGAGCGCTATATGGGGAGAGGGGCCACATAAGAGGGGAGCGCTATATGGGGAGAGGGGTCACATAAGAGGGGAGTGCTATATGGGGAGAGGGGCTGCATAAGAGGGGAGCGCTATATGGGGAGAGGGGCCACATAAGAGGGGAGCGCTATATGGGGAGAGAGGCCACATAAGAGGGGAGCGCTATATGGGAAGAGGGGCCACATAAGAGGGGAGCGCTATATGGGATCTGCAGGGGGAAAGAGGCCATATTGGGATGAAATCTGCAGGGGGAAAGGGGCCATAATGGGATGGGATCTGCAGGGGGAAAGGGGCCATAATGGAATGGGATCTGCAGGGGGAAAGAGACCATAATGGGATGGGATCTGCTGGGGAAAGAGGCCATGATGGGATGGGATCTGCAGAGGAAAGGGGCCATAATGGGATGGGATCTGCAGGGGGAAATGGGCCATAATGGGATGGGATCTGCAGGGGAAAGGGGCCATAATGGGATGGGATCTGCAAGGGAAAGAGGCCATATGGGATGGGATCTGCAGGGAGCAAGAGACCACATGGGATGGAATCTACAGGGGGCAAGAGGCCACATGGGATGGGATCTGCAGGAGGCAAGAGACCACATGGGATGGGATCTGTTGGGGGGAAAGGAGCCACATGGGATGGGATCTATATGGGGAAGGTCGTCCGTTCCAGTTTCAGCAGGGCTCTCTTAGTAATAATGTTTTAAAAACTGTAGAAAAACCGTTTAATACAATAAGAGTGACAGTGACTGGAACAACTGGTGCTGGACAGGAGAGTGACGGTATAGGAGGGGAAGAAGGGGAAAGAGATTATACATTAAATTACTTGGATTTTTTGGTTGAGGAAACTGCATGAAAATGGGTGTGGCTAACAAAATGAGTGTGGTTACAGAATGGGTGTGGTTTTCAAATGGGCGGCGTTTACAGATAACCTGTTGTTAAAAATTTGAATCCCACCCCTGCCGGTAACGTACCGTGGACCAGGTCCAGAAGATGCAAGGCAGAGTCAAGGTCCGCCAGGGCACCCAATAACACAGCCCTTAACGCCTCCAAGAAATCAGTGGCCCGGTTAGTCACTGGATCCTCTTGCTCCGAGAGCGGAGTGGCCCATGTCAGTGCTCGATCAGCAAGGAGCGATATCACAAACCCCACCTTGGCTCTTTCTGTGGGGTATTGTGAAGGCAAGAGCTCAAGGTGTATCAAACACTGATTTATGAAACCATGACAAGCCTTACTGTCCCCCGTGAATTTATTGGGAAGGGACAGGCGTGGCATGGGTTTAGATGAGGCCAGTGACGTAGTATGGCTTACAGCCTGGCATGCAGTCTGTTTGATCAGAGCTGCAACATCCACAGCTGGAAAAGACTGTTCGACAGCCCTAGGCGTGTCTCCAGCTGTTGAATATATCGCTGTAGTTGCTGAACGTCCGCCATGTCTTGGAGAACTGTAGGCGCAAGTGTATTGTTACAGAGGGAACGATTGGATATAAAATAATATGAAATCAATCATCGCCCGACGTCCGCCGAGCAGATGACAAGGCCGCTATGGGACTGGAGGATGGGTACAGCAACTCAGGAAAACCCACATGTGAACGAAGGGGATGTTTAAGGGCACACCCCAACGTGCAGTGTGTCCCTGTTAGCTTCACAGGTACACGGGTATCGGTCACATGTGTAGGAACACATCAGACCGAGAAGTAACCCAGTTAACCTCACTGGGAAACCGAGACGGGAAGGCGTAGAACCGGTCACGTGCGTCGAGGGCACGTATGGAATACCCAGTTAACGTCACTGGGCACCCGAGGACTGGTACACACACACGTCTGCCACTGACACTGTAGACTACTGGTCACATGCGTAGGGGGCACATCAGACCATGTGGAAACTGACCCTCACCATGCCAAGACACAGTTGTACCGAGATACGAATACCTGGTAAAACACATACACACTGGTATGACAGGAGCTGACCTTAACCGCGCCGTGTTACCAGAGAATTGTAGCATCCGGCACCAACGTCCTAGCCCTGCCTACTACTATCCTATACATACAAACACCTGCAACAGACTCTGCAGGATAAGATGGCGCTGGAACAACTGCAAACATGCAGCACAACCTGTTGAGTGAGCTGCCACCATAGACAATGTGACGCTCGCGACCCGATGGGCGTGGCTGACTCGCCCGCCCCCGGGCCTTAGGTGACTCGGTGTCGGGCCGGACTGGTCCGGGGTAGTCAGCGGTGGCGGGGCCCGACTCCGTGACCCTGGCGGAGTAAATTAATGTGGTGGTTTCGGGGGAGATGATGATGGGAGTTGTAGTTTATTTAAATTCGTGACGCCACCTGTGGTAATGTGTGGCTATGGAGCCGCAGCTGGAGGAATAGCAGAACAGGGACAGAATCGGCAGGCAAGGACGTAATCAGAAAACGTAGCAGAGGTCATATCCGGATCGGGCAGCAAGGTGCAAAAACAGCAGGCAGAAGGGTAGTCAGAAAACACGCAGAAGTCAGCACACAGGAATCACAAAACAGAATAGGGCGGACCAGGAGCCAGGAAATCAGAACTATGGCAGAGGTCAGCAGACAGGAGGGGAACTAAGAAGGGTGTGGTGTCTTCCCATTGGCTGTAGCTGAATGCTGGCAACTTCAGCTGGAAGGCACGCGCCACCTACAGTCAACTAGTGGTACTGCAGATCCCAAGATAACCCAGCCCAATGGATGATCGGAGCCTGCGCCCACCGGTGTCTCTGACATCGACTCCTCTCCCATCACCAGCACCATCCACGGCAGGAACACTGCGTCGCCTGGCGATCGGAGCAGAAGTCGCTGGAGCGGACTCCGGTGGTGACGTAACACTGTCCCCACGAACTCAGAGATCGGGGCACAAGCGCAAAGCAGGGGGTTATGGCTTTCCAACTAAAGCAGCCCACTGAATTCCAAAGTGTGAGTTCCTGAGAACACAGTTCCCTCACACCAAAAAGTGGGGAGCGGGGCCCGGACAGCTTCAAGCTTATGGGACACTTGGACCACTAAAATCTGTCCACGGAGGCAGTCTCTGGACCATCAGGCAGTACTGCAGGGGACGGAACCTGGTCGAGTTCCCCCAAGAGGGCAGCGGCACCCACAGACTTGGTTTACTACGTTGTCAGTGTCTGCTTTCCTCCTGAGTGAGTACCTGAGCATCCCCTGCTTCCAGCAAGCCCGCGCTCCCTTGCACCCCAGCATCCAGAGTCCCGAGGTCTTCCCTACCTGTGGAGGGTAACGTCATCTAACTGCCCCCATTCCATCACCCCGGGTACTCCCTATTACCGCACACCATGGGTGGCGTCACAATCTATTTAATCCCCCTGTAAATAACCCTCCATCACGTTTTAGAGTGACCCTGAGCCCCCGGGTCCGGAGACCCTCGAGCCACGAGCAGTGACACCCGGATCCGAGCAGTTCGACCGTTGCTGGGGCAGTACACTGTGCCTGCCCACCAAGGCCAGAGAGGAGAAACGAAACTTAGCGGGAAAAACTGGTTTTGACACCTCCGGGGTCACGGAACGGGGCAAGGCCACCACGGCGACCCAGGAGAAGAACCACGGCCCGATGACGAGTAACCTCCGACCCCATGGGCGCGTCACAATTATACCATATCATTTTTTATTTTTTTTTGTTTTACTCAGTTCTATACATTCTCATTTCTTTGTCTAAAAATATCCAATTTTCTCACTTCCATCACTCTATGAAGTATTAATCTACGACAGTATGAAAAATAAGCACTTAGCACTAGGGATGGGTGGACCCGGACTGTAAAAGTCCAGATCTGGGTGATTTCAGACCCTCTCGAGTGCTGGGCCGGGCCCGGAATTTTCAATGAATTCCAGCTAATGATTTGGATCCAGCACTCGGAAAATACCAAAAAATAAAGGAAAAATAAAGAAGAAAATAATAAACGAGCGGCGCTATACTTACCAAGCCTCCGATGTGGCTGTAACTACACGGCCTCTCACTCTTCTTCTGGGGCCGCTCATTAGTGGCTCATGCATATTCACTGCTTCCCAGCCCATTGGCATGTGTGATTCTTTGCAGTCAAATACTCCCCCACGCTGAGTGACAGCATGTCTGACTCTTCCAATCACAGGCGTTGTCTGCGGATCTATATTGTATAATAAAAATAAATAAATAAATTGATGTAGGGTCCCACCATATTGTGACACCCAGTACAGATAAAGCATATTACTACAGGCTGCAGCCACCAGTCGTGCGCTTATCTTTGTTGTGAATCAAACTAAGAGGGACCACATGCAGCTTTTTTAAAAAATCAATTAATTAAAAATTTTTTAAAAATGGTGTGAGGTTCCTCCAATTTTGATTGATAAAGCCCAACAGCTGGTGGCTGGTATTCTCAGGCTGGGGAGACCCATGGTTATTTGGAGCCCCCCAGCCTACAAATAGTTCTCCTAATATAGCCATGTATCTTACCTTATGTGCAGGATATTGCAGCTTAGGTATCCATGGTTATATCTACTCATATAGTTGTAGCGCCCCTGAATATATCAGGGTGCTACAGAGAACTGCACCCTTTCCCTAGGGTGCAGGGCCTACCCCCTGTGGTTCCAGGTTCCCAACAATCAGTGTCACCTCCATCAGCACCACAAATGCCAACCAACACCTCACATCATGACCTGTCAGACACACCAGTGGGTTGGTCTAGCTGGAACAGGGCCACCCACCTAGGGGTCAGGCAGACTGGTGGGAAGGAGGAAGTGAGCAGTGCAGTGAGAGCCCTCAAAGAGAGAGGAGATGGGGAGTATTAGCTCCTGGGGAGCTAGACCGAGGTTGGATCGCAAACGGTGGTCCGGGACCAGAGGAGTCGGGGACCGGTTGCAGTGACGTTGGACAGGGGTGTGACGGACGTAGTCTTGGAGGACTGTCGGCACCAGAAAGCCCAATAACCGGACTGGTACCGAGCACGATAGGGTACAGGACCCTAGGTCAGGAGCCGATTCAACGTCCTGGTAATTAACCTACAGAGGGAGAGGATCTTCAGGACCTTCCCTGAGAGCACAAAGATTGAAGGCATGAGCACAACGCGGGGGACAGGGTTTTCCAGCCAAAAAAAGCAGCCCACTGAAGTCCCAAGTGCCAGCCCTCAAGAGCACAGCTACACTACACATAGTGAGCGGGGCCCTAACAGCTGCAAGCCACGGGGCCACAAACAGACAATTGTGCACGGAGACAGGCTCCGGGACACCAAGTGACACCGGTGGGAGCAGATACCTGGACGGGCTCCCCGCAGTGGCAATGGTACACAGAGACTTTGGTTTACCTGCAGTGTGTGTGTCTACTTTATAAACCTCATCCAGCACCATGACTACCGCAGTGAGTACCCTGATCCCTGCACCCTGCTCTCCCAAATAACTACCAACACCCTGAGCCCGGGGCCTTCCCTAACTGTGGAGGGACTAATATCTGGCTGCTTAACTCCATCTGCGCCGGGACTCCTTACAGCAGTGGCGGTACTCCCATTACCGCAACCCACAGGTGGCGTCACAAACTTATCCCCTGTAAAAAAAACCTTTATACGGATCAAAGTGTCCTCCAAGCCAGATCCGGATGACCCCCTTGGGTCACGATCCCGGATTCGAGCAGCCCGACTAACACCGGGGCGGTACATAGTGACAGTAGTTACTCATGGTTGTAACAATGGATACCTAAGCTGCAATGCCCTGCACATGAGGTAAAAGATATGGCTATAGCAGGAGAACTATACTATATTTCTAATTGGAGATATTTGCTACATATTAAGATAGGATCTTGGAGATGGGAATAGCCCTTTAAAGAAAACTCCTGCCCACTGTGCTTCAAATCCGCAACATGTCAATTTCTCTTGTGGGTATGCTTTGTTTTTTTGTGCGGACTTCTCCTGTAAACTTGAAATAAACGCTGGAAATCCGCAGGTAAAAAATGCATTTGTTCCTAGTGTGTTTCCATGTCAGAAATAAATAAAAAAACACATGTAATTCACACATGATTGCATCAATAAAGTTTTGCCAAAGCCAAATACCTGGAAGTATCAAAAACAAAGCAGCTTTATTTAAAACATGACATACCAATAAGAGAAAAAAAACAGCATCAAAAACACAATAAAAACTCATGGCAAAAAAGGCACACAAAAATATTTCGAAACAAAATGCAAGTAACTTTATTTATTTAATAGGTGCAGAAATACTACTACTAGTGATGAGCGAGTATGCTTGTTACTACTCGGTACTCGCACGAGTATCGCTGTACTCGGGCTACTCGGTGGGGACCGAGTAATCTCGCGATACTCGTGCTGTACTCGTGGTCTTCATCCCTGCATGTTGGCGCTCTTTTGAGAGCCAGCCCTCATGCAGGGATTGGCTGGCAGACCACTGCAATGCCACAGCCCTGTTAGTTGTGGAATTGCAGTGATTGGCCGGCCTGCACAGCGTGACCGAGCCTTTATACCGGCCGGCGCGCTGTGCTCTGCACACAGCCATCTAGACAGTCAGTGCAGGGAGAGTGTTGCTACTTCAGGGAAAGGTTTGCGGCCCTTTATAGTTATTTCCGTAGCAGGGCTGCAAACAGTGTGACCAGAAGTCCTTCTCAGGACTATTATAGTTGTATACAGGCAGGCAGGGTATAGCCAGGTCGGAGTACAGTAGCAGAGTCCTTCTCAGGACTATTGTTGCTGTATACAGGCAGGGTATAGCCAGGTTGGAATACAGGCTAGTGACCAGAAGAGTCCTTGTCAGGACTATTGTAGCTGTATACAGGCAGGCAGGCAGGCAGGCAGGGTATATAGCCATTCCTAGTGGTGACCGTATACCAGCCTTCATCATATCTGGGGCTGGTGTATACAGTCTAAAACAGTCCAGATAGTGTCAGACTTCTCAGTAATTGTCGCTCCTAAAAACCTGTTAGGTTCTTAGTGCGTCCGTGCTTGCATTTAAAAACCGCACGTGTGTGCCTGTCGGTGGCAGCGTACAGGTGCACGTTTTGCACAAACTATTATATAACGCACAAGTCTAGTGAATAATACACGTCAGTCAGCAGTGTCTGATAGTGTCAGACTTCTCAGTAATTGTCGCTCCTAAAAACCTGTTAGGTTCTTAGTGCGTCCGTGCTTGCATTTAAGGGCCTCAAAACATTGTTCCCATTGCAAAGGAGCGGGTCTCCTGTCGTTGTAATGCCCATTCTGAAAGAATGGGCGAAAAAATTTACCTCTGGGGGTATACCTGAAACAACGGCCTAACTATTGTAACGGTCATCATGATGGCGCATGAGGAGAAGGAGGAGCAGTCCAGCGATTAGCCAAAGTCCAGAAGTGTGTTACCATGGGTGAGTGGAGGTACATGGCAAATTCCCGTTACAAACTTTAAATTCCGCTGTCATTTGCTGGTGGTGTGGTGAAGTCTGGCCCAATCCAACCCTTGTTCATCTTGATCAGAGTCAGCCTGTCAGCATTTTCAGTTGACAGGCGGGTGCGTTTATCTGTAATGATTCCATCTGCAGCACTAAAAACACGCTCTGACAAAACGCTAGCGGCAGGGCAGGCCAGGACTTCCAAGGCGTAGAGAGCCAATTCATGCCACGTGTCCAGCTTGGATACTTATTAATTGTAAGGCACAGAGGAATGTCGGAGTACAGTTGTTTGATCTGCAAGGTACTCCTTGAGCATCTGGGCAAACTTAGGATTTCTTGTGGCACTACCCCGCACTTCAGGGGCTGTGGTATTTGAGGGGCTGAGAAAACTGTCCCACATCTTAAAGACTGTTCCCCTACCTCTGGCGGATTGGACTTGTGCCCCTCTCGGCTGTACGCCTTGGTTGTCCACTGATTCCTGACCTATGCCGCTAGTGTTTTGTGAGGGGAATGCTTTGCCTACTTCCGTGACTATGGCCTTCTGGAATTGCTGCATTTTGCCTGACCTCTCCGCCTCTGGAATAAGAGACATAAAGTTCTCCTTTTAGCGTGGGTCTAACAGTGTTACCAACCAGTAATGATTGTCGGCCAAGATGTTCTTAACGCGAGGGTCACGAGACAGGCAGCTTACCATAAAGTCAGCCATGTGCGCCAGACTCTTAACAGCCAGTACTTCAGTATCCTGACCAACACGATGACTGAACATGCTGTCCTGCTCCTCCTCCTCCTCATCATCTACCCTGTCCTCTGGCCAGCCACGCTGAACCGAGGATATGACTGCATGTCTTTTCCTCAATTTGGCCGGAGAGTTGCTCCATGTCTTCATCCTCCTCCTCGTCATAGTCCTCCACTGCACGTTGTGATGAGACGAGGCTGGGCTGTGTGTTATCACCCACACCCACTACTGTTTCTTGCTCCAACTCATCGCGCTCCGCCTGCAATGCATCATGTTTGTTTTTGAGCAGAGACCATTTTAGAAGGCAGAGAAGCGGTATGGTGACGCTAATAATGTCGTCATCGCCGCTCACCATCTTGGTTTAGTCCTCAAAGTTTTGGCAGGTGGTACATAGGTCGGACATCCATCTCCACTCCTCAGGTGTTATGTGTGGAGTTTGACCCATTTCCCTACGGCTTAGGTGATGCAGGTACTCAACAACTGCCCTCTTCTGCTCACATATCCTGACCAACATGTGCAGAGTTGAATTCCAACGCGTGGGGACATCACACACCAGTCTGGGAGTCGGAAGATGCAAATGGCGCTGAAAGCCGGCAAGGCCGGCTGAAGCAGTAGGTGACTTTCGAAAATGTGCAGACAGGCGGCGAACTTTTACCAGCAGATCAGACAGCTCTGGGTATGACTTTAGAAACCGCTGAACCACGAGGTTGAGCACATGGGCCACGCATGGACCATGTGTCAGCTGGCCTCGCCTCAAAGCCGCCACCAGGTTCCGGCCATTGTCACACACAATCTTTCCTGGCTTTAGGTTCAGAGGTGTGAGCCAGTGATCTGCATGCTGTTTCAGAGCTGTCCACACCTCTTCTGCATTGTGGGGTTTGTCACCTATGCAGATTAGCTTCAGCACAGCCTGTTGCCGCTTCGCCGAGGCAGTGCTGCAGTGCTTCTGTGTCGCCCTGGATAAGCCAGGGGCCACAGAGCACAACACTTATACACTCCACACTCCCTGCAGGCACATCATAGTCAAAACACAAAATCCTTGTTGCCTTCCCCAGGGGCTGTTGTCCACACCAGGGGGTGGAGCCAGGCGGTTGGTCTCCACCCACCAAGGAGTTCACAGTCCTGGAGGAGGGAAAACACAGGCAGTGAGAGTTAAGCTAAGGAAGTGGAAGGAGGAAAGTAGTAGAGAGGAGAAAAGTGACAGCAAAGAGCCTGAAGTTGGTCCGGGTGTGTGGCCCGGACAGGACAGCAAGGTTGGCAGGATGTGGTAACCGTCTGCAGTGGAGGCCGATTGGAGTCTGCCGTAAGGACCGTGGACGGGTGGTGACCCGGCGGTACCGGACCGGTATACAAAGAGAAGCCAGCACCATTGGCAGGGGCCTTTCGGATCCCGGCAAGGCTTGGTGTCGCCGTGAATTTGCCAAATCCGTTAGTGAAGGGGACCTCCGGGTTTCCAAACAGCCAAGTCCCGATAGAAGGCAACCGTCCAACCGTGAAGGGGAGACACCACCACCGCCAAGGGCAACCGTCTTCCAGGGCCAGCGCCTTTGGGCAAAAGGGGCTCCTCCGGCCCATATCCAGGTCGGGGAGTGGGTTACCGGTGGGAACCCATCGCTACCAACACTGAACTTAGGTGCAGGGAGAGACAGTCATCACTAACCTGCAGGGAGGAACAACCGCAGCCGTCCAAGGGACCCGTCCATCCAGCCGCTTGTTTTACCGTGAACTGTGTCATCATCATTGGGCTGAGTGAGTACCTCCGTGCCGTGCGGCACAGCGCTGCCCCTGCGACCCTGCACATCATCAGGCCCCGCAACCCGCCTGTCATCCATCTCTACCCCATCACCGGGCCCAGGGACAACCAACCCCCCTACCCACGGAGGGGAGAAATAACAACAAAGCTGCTCCCTGTCACAGGCTCCCGGGATCCCTGTCCAGAGCAGCGGTGGTGTCCACACAATCACCACAACCGTGGGTGGCGTCACGGACAATATCCCCAAAACCCAAACCACCCCTTTTCACTCACGGGCGAGGAGCACCGCTCGAGTCCCCGGGATCCGGCCATCGCTCGAGCCACCGAGCAGCAGCAGCCGTAGAGCAGCGGCAGCTGGACCCGAGCAGTGGGAGAGCGCAGCGTCCCCTCCTCCGCCCGCGACACTTCCAGCTTGGGACTGGTGTGGAGGGTAAAGTGGATGAGGATGCGCAGGAGGAGGAGGAGGATGAGGAGCATGACATTCCGGAGCTGTAGAGTGTGGGCGAAACCCTGACTGAGGTAGGGCCTGCAAAACTTGGTGTGGGAAGGACGTGTTCCGTCCCTCGCTCAGACTGGGTCCCAGCTTCCACAATATTAACCCAGTGTGCCGTCAACGAGATGTAGCGGCCTTGCCCACAAGCACTTGTCCACGTGTCTGTGGTTAGGTGGACTTTGGCTGAAACAGCGTTGTTCAGGGCACATGTGATGTTTTGTGACACGTAGTTATGCAATGCGAGGACGGCACACCGGGAGAAATAGTGGCGGCTGGGGACCGAGTAACGTGGGACAGCTGCCGCCATCAGGTCGCGGAATGCTTCTGTCTCCACCAGCCTAAAAGGCAACATTTCCAGCGCAAGCAGTCGCGAAATGTTAGCATTTAGAAGTGTGGCATGTGGGGCGTTGGCAGTGTATTTGCGCCTGCGTTCAAAGGTTTGCTGAATGGATAACTGAACGCTGTGCTGGGACAAGGACGTGCTTGATGATGGTGTTATTTCTGCGTGGGCAACTGCAGGTGCAGGGCCGGAGGAGGCTTGTTCGCGGGCAGCATGGACAAGGGATTGGCTCGCATGCACAACAAGCGAAGACGTAGCAGTGACATCAGCAAGCACTGCTCCTCGACTCTGTTGTACATCCCACAAAGTCGGGTGCTTGGCTGACATGTGCCTGATCATGCTGGTGGTGGTCAGGCTGCTAGTTTTGGTACCCCTGCTGATGCTGGCATGGCAGGTGTTGCAAATGGCCTTTTTAGAATCATCTGGAGCCAACTTAAAAAACTGCCAGACTCGGGAAGACCTAACATTTGTACAGGCACCTTGTGTCGTGTTGTTGTTCCGGGGAACGGTTGCCTGACGTCTGCCTGGGGTCACCACCCTGCTTCTTACTGCCTGTTGGGATGCTACACCTCCCTACCCCTGTGCACTGCTGTCCTCGCTCTGCATATCCTCCTGCCAGGTTGGGTCAGTTACTGGATCATCCACCACGTCGTCTTCCTCTTCCGCACCCTGCTCCTCCTGACTTCCTGACAATTGTGTCTCATCATCGTCCACCCCTTGTTGAGACACGTTGCCAACTTCGTGAGAACGTGGCTGCTCAAATATTTGGGCATCTGTACATACAATCTCATCATGGCCCACTTCAACAGGAGCTGGCAAGAGGCCAGAATGTGTGAATGGAAACGAGAACAGCTCTTCCGAGTGTCCAAGTGTGGGATCAGTAAGGTCCGTGGACGTGTACTCGGCCTGGTGGTAGGAAGGAGGATCAGGTTCTGAAATGTGCGGTGCAGTATCACGGCTACTGACACTTGACCGTGTGGAAGACAGAGTGTTTGTGGTGGTGCCAATCTGACTGGAAGCATTATCCGCTGTCCAACTAACAACCTGTTGACACTGGTCTTGGTTCAAGGGCGGTGTACTGCTGCGGTCCCCAAGAATTTGGGACAGGACGTGCGAGCGAGTAGATGTGGCCCTTTGTTGTGGCGAAAATAGAGCTTGCCCACGACCTCGGTCTCTGCCTGCACCACCATCACATCCACTTCCTTGTTCGTTGCCAACGCCCTTGCGCATTTTGCAATGCTGTGCTGATGTGTATTCACTAGACTTGTGCGTTGTATCCAAGTTTGTGCAAAACGCACACAAGTGCACCTGAACGCTGCCACCAACAGGCACACACGTGCGGTTTTTAAATGCAAGCATGGACGCACTAAGAACCTAACAGGTCTCAACCAGGGACAATGTGGAGCCTCCCAATTTTTGGCTGCCCTGCCAAAGGGCTATACTACAATAGACCCACTTCCTTACAATGGGCACTTCAGCTTTACAGGCCCTCATGCACGTCTCTATCCAGGGACAACGTGGAGCCTCACAATTTTTGGCTGCCCTGCCAAAGGGCTATACTACAATAGATCCACTTCCTTACAATGGGCACTTCAGGTTTACAGGCCCTCATGCACGTCTCTATCCAAGGACAACGTGGAGCCTCCCGATTGTTGGCTGCCCTGCCAAAGGGCTATACTACAATAGACCCACTTCCTTACAATGGGCACTTCAGGTTTACAGGCCCTCATGCACGTCTCTATCCAGGGACAATGTGGAGCCTCCCAATTTTTGGCTGCCCTGCCTAAGGGCTATACTACAATAGACCCACTTCCTGACAATGGACACTTCAGGTTTACAGGCCCTCATGCACGTCTCTATCCAGGGACAATGTGGAGCCTCCCAATTTTTGGCTGCCCTACCTAAGGGCTATACTACAATAGACCCACTTCCTCAAAATGGGCACATTAGACTCAAGAGGCCTTCATGTACGTCTCTTCTCAGGGACATCGAAGTGCCACACAATGTTTTCACGTAAAATCTTTCATGTAATCTCCAAAAGTAACATACACCAGCTCTCTCTCACTATTGGGTATGTGCCCTTAACATTTCCGCCATGAAAATTCATTTTGGTGTCATTTTGGAAGGTTTTCTGGTGAGTCCGTAAAAATGGCGTAAAACGCGGACAAAATTGTTCACAGCTGTGACTTTTGAGTGATAAATGCTTCAAGGGGTCTTCCCCATGCTGTTGCCATGTCATTTGAGCACTCTTCTGAGACTTTTGTGACATTTTTAGGGTTTCTACATGCTGCCGGGGGTCATTTCATAAAAATACTCGGGTCTCCCATAGGATAACATTGGGCTCGGGCCGAGTACACGAGTATCTTGGGATGCTCGGCCCAAGCCTCTTGGGATGCTCGGCCCGAGGCTCGAGCACCCGAGCTTTTTAGTACTCGCTCATCACTAACTACTACATCAAAAACTCAACAAAAGCTCATCGTAACAATGTAACCCAGGCAAGTTTCTACCATGGCTTAAAACTAATTTGGCTCTGACTGCCATGATGTTGCTTCTGTCAACAAGGAAAGAAGACAAGCACTTCATATAACAAGGCAGAAATTATAATTACCAGCCATCAATTTAATGTGAACAATATAAAGGTGGCATACTTCCAAATGCCATGACACATTGAGCAGGTTGACTGAATCAGATATCAACATCCTGAACCGCAGATGAAGTTTAGAGAAAAAAACAATGAGACAGAGTTTTAAAGGGATAACACTTCGGCCACAATTCTGGCATAAATCGCTTTGAAAAATCGTTACTCTATATAAAGATGGCCTAAGCTATAAGAAGATTGCCCACATCCTAAAACTCAGCTGCAGCATGGTGGCCAAGACCATAGAGCAGTTTAACAAGACAGGTTCCATTAAGAACAGGCCTCACCATGGTTGGCCAAAGAAGTTAATTATATGTGTTCAGCTTTATATCTAGAGGTTGTCTTTTCAAAACCGACATATGAGTGCTGCTAGTGACTCGCCCACCCCAGGGCTATGGTACACCCGATGCCAGACCGGACTAGTCCGGGGGGTCGTCAGTGGTGGCTGGGCCCGACTCCGTACCCTGGTGGGGTCAATTAATATGGCTTCAGTGGGGGTGATTAAAGTTTATATTATTCGTGACGCCACCTGTGGTTTGCGGCTATTAAGCCGCCGCTGCTGTATGGGGCCTCCGGGGTGATGGAACGGCAGCAATGGTGTTACTGCTCCCCACAGGTGGAGCGGTGCCTCGGGGCAACAGTTGGTGCTTGTAAGTGTCTATGTAGTGATGGAATAGTGCAGGCGGAATAACGGAGACAACACCAGGGGGTGCAATTTCAAGATGTTTACTCACAGTTCCTGGGCTGCAGCACACTGGTGCCTTTGGACTGCTGGAACCCACTGTCAGGGACCTCCGCCGATCCTGGGTAGATCCTGGAATGAAAGCCGGTGCACCCTTCTATGTGTTCCTTTCTTCAGCTGACTCCTTAAGCCTTGCCCTTGTTGGCTGAACCTGGCTCGGCCTCCACTATAGCCACCGGGCCAGGGGCTTGCCTGTCGGTAATTTACCCCCTTTTTAGAGGTTCTGCTGTAGGCTGTGGCCTGGGGAGCTTGCAGATTTCCCTGGGCCTCGGTTTTTACTTTTGGAGATGACTTTTCCTCCTCCAGTTTCTAGGGACCGTCCCCTGTGTGCAGCTTGATCCCTCCACCGATGTTCCTGTGGAACAGGCCAAGAGCCTGAAAGCTATCTGTGGCCCTGGAATCCCTTCTTTTCTCTACTTGGTGTCACCTGGACCCTCTGAGTCCCAGGGTCTTCACCAGGAAGCGTCACTTTCTTCTCTTGCTCCTGACTGACTAGAGCTCTTTCCTACTGTCTCTCCTTCTCCTCTGCCTCCCGCAGAACTCCTTCCTTCTCCTTCCACTTCCACTTCGTCTCTCTCTCTAACTTCAACTGACTAAACTTGACCTTCCTTGTCTACTCACTCGGCTGGCTCCTCCCACCCGCCCAGTTGCTAAGCTACCACCCTATGGGAGCAGGGATGGGTCTTACGGCCCCTCCCAGCATGCAGCATGGGAGGGTTTCTGCCACTGTCCCTGGTCCCTGTGTGTACCTAACAATGGGTGTAGTGCAGATTTGCCTGTGGACCGGCGTTCACTCCTTTCCTTTCCCAGGATGGCACATCACACCGCTGGATGGGGTGAAATGTTCCTGTGGCGACAGAAGCCTAAGGAGCCCCACAGTAGCATTCCTGCAGAGGTTAAAGGGGTACTTGGGGGGGTCAGCCTGTCAGTGCTTAGGCTAAACGCGCTGGTCTTTATGGCTGTCATCCCAGAAGGAAGCGTCTTCTATAGATGATGCCCAAGAAAGACCACAAACAGTTTGGCGAATACAAGCAGGTGTTGGACATGGATTACTCAAACCATATCCTGTGGTCTGATGAGATCAAGATAATCTTATTTGGTTCAGATGGTTTCAAGTGTGTCGGCAACCAGGTGAGGAACACAAAGACAAGTGTATCTTGCCTAGAGTCAAACATGGTGGTGGGAGTGTCATGATTTGGGGCTGCATGAGTGCTGCCAGCTGTGGGGAGCTACAGTTCTTTGAGGGAATCATGAATTTCAACATGTACTGTGACATACTGAAGTAGAGCATGATCCCCTCCCTTCGGAGAGGCAGCAGGGTAGCATCCGAACATGATAACAACCTAAACCACACCTCAAAGTCAACCACTGCCTTGCTAAAGAAATTAAGGGTAGAGTGCTAGACCTAAACACTATTGAACATCTGTGAGGCATGCTCAAATGGATGTTGGAGGATGGCAATGTCTCTAATATCCATTAGCTGTGTGATGTCATCATGGAGGAGTGGGAAAGGATTCCAGTGAATTCTGTGAATCTGTAGTGAGTGAACTTCATGTCTAAGAGAGTGCTTGAAAATGATCATCGCCACACGAAAAATTTACACTTTGGGCACAACTTGACCATTTTCACTTAGGGATGTACTCATTTAAGTTGGAAAGAGTGCCATTTTGGCTGGAATAGATTGCGGATGCCATGTCATATTTGAACATCTCCTGACATGCCAAAACAGCAGAAATCCCCCATAAGTGACCACATTCTGGATAGTACACCTCTCTCAAGGAATTCATCTTGGGAGGGAAAGAGCACAATTTGACTTTTGGAGCACAGATTTTCCTAGAATAGCTTCCAGACTCCATTTTCAGAGCCTCAAACTGTCAGAACAGCAGAAACCCACTCAAGTGACAACATTTTGGAAATAACACCCCTTTGGGTATTCATCTACAGGTATAGTGATGATTTTTTTCTCATGAACACCCATGGAGTTACATGGTTTGAATGTTGCAGAATTTAAAATAGCAAATAAGCCTTTGTAGTGCCCAGTACATTGTAGTGCTCGTACATTGCGCCTAGCTTATGCTTCTGGAGACACTTCCTGTACCTCAAGCCGTCTCTTCTCACTTCAACAATGCCAAACATGTGGACATTAACTGTGGTTTAAACATATTGTAGTGCTCAGAATGAGGGGGGTGGATTTTGAAGTGCAGATATAGCTGGATTTCTTCTTCAGGTGAGCCATAGTGCTTCTTCAAGAGCCTTTGTGCTACCAGTAATGTAGAAGGTGATGGACTTGAGTTTTTCATGGGTTGAGTTGAATGCTAGTTTGTTAAAATTTGGGTACAAAACATGTTGGATCAGTTCACCTTTATCCTGTGCTCTATGCTGAGCACTTGGATCAGGGTGTACATCTACATATCGTGATTCATACATGATTCAGGTGAAATCCCCAACAAAGACATTCACTGAGGCAGCAGAGTTACTCCGGACTCCGTTTTGCCTCTGTTCAGTGGTTTCTGTCTTTTCCAAAGTGAACAAAACTATTGTAGACCGCACTTGCTGCATGCCTAAAAGCACGTACAGAAAAGATGGACACCACGTGACCATAGCCATACAGGAGTTTAAAGTGACTCCTTATACCTCATTACAATGAATTTTCTTTTGGAAATTTTGTCTGAATCATGTTTTTCAAAGATTTATACGTAATCTCCCATGTAAGTGCTTCACATAGAGTGCAGGATAAGTGTGAGCTGAGCCTTACAGCTATCTTTGGTAGACAGAATGAGCAAATCAACAGTAGTTGAAAAAATGGCTTTATTACTAATTTTTACGTCATTCACCTGCGGTATAAGTAATTAGGTGGCTTTATTCCTCAGGTCAGTATGATTACAACAATACCAAATTAATTATTTCTATTTTTTTTCAAGTTTAGCTACTACTACACAAAAAAACGCTTTCTTAGGGTATGTGCGCACGTTGCTTTTTACCTGCTTTTTACCTGCTTTTTTGCTGCTTTTTCTTCTGCGCTGTTTAATGCCAAAATGGATGTGTTCTTCTATTCAAGCAAAGTCTATGGGAATTTGGGTTTCTTGTTCACACTATGTTGTTCAAAATGCTGCCTTTTTGTGGCAGAACTTTGGTCAAAAACTTGGCCAGATCCAGATAATTACCCGGAGTTCCCTGAAAACCACGGGTCCGGGATCAGTGCATGTGTACTAAGTAATTTGCGTGGATACAGACTTTTATAGTCCGCCCATCACTATTCCCCATGCATAAGCAATCATTTACCCTGCTCATCCTAATTGCCTTGGTGTGGTGGCAGTCGGGGTAATAAGGGGTTAAAGACAGCTCACAATTGGCACTAAGCCCTGGATTAGTAATAAGGAGGGTCTGTGAGACTCCCCCCATTACTAATCTGCAAGCTAAAAGAAATAAGCACAAACATCGAAAAAATCATTTATTTGAAATAAAATATAAATAAACCTCTTTCACCTCTTAATTAATCCCAAACACCCAGTTCTGACGTAATCCACATGAGGTCCCACGATGGTGTGGAGAATGGTGGCGCACAAAATTTCCTGGCATCGATACCAGAAGCCATGTCGTGTTTGGTGAGCCCCTGATGTGCCTAAACAGTGGAAAACCCCACAAGTGACCCCATTTTGGAAACTACACCCTTCAAGGAATTTATTTGAATGTGTGTTCAGCACTTTGAATGCACAGAATATTATAAAGTTGAGCCTTGAAAATGAAAATCTAAATTTTTACAGCTCTGATGCCTGCATGATCGCGATGATGTACATGTACATCATAAACAAATATAAGTGAAGGACACCCCTAGGTTCTTAGGGATCCATCTAATACATACCAAGAAATGTACAGCTGAAAAAAAAGGGAAAAGAAGTATGCAAGTAAATGGATGATCACCTTAAATAAGAATGTCTTTATTAATTCCATACAAAATACATACATAAAGCATAGAAGCGGAATTAAAAACGTTTAAAACAGCCAAAGCTGATGTCTCGCAAGAAGGTTACAGTTACACAACCATGACTAAATGGTTGTAAGCAAAAGATAAATATAATATAAAGCATGAATAAAATAGGAAGGAAATATCCCTGCTGGTATATAGAGAGAGGTGTGTAAAGGCCCCTTTACACACTGAAACTTTCTAGCGATCCCAACCTGGCCGGGAACGCTACAAAGTCTCTGGTGAGCTGTCAAACAGGCAAACCTGGCCAACGACGCAACAGCGATCCGGACCTGCAGAACGACCTAGCTAGTCATTGGGGACGTTGTAAAGCAGCTTTTTGAAAGGGAAGTCGCTAACGAAGTCGCTGTAAAGTCCCCTTTATACACTGAGACTTTCTAGCGATAATGATGCACAGCGGGAAACAAAGGACCAAAGAATGGTCCTGAACGATTTGTAGTGATCAGCAACTTCACAGCAGGGGCCAGGTCGCTGATGTGTTTCACACACTGCAATGTCGCTGGGGAGGTCGCTGTAACGTCACAAAACCGGTGTCGTTTGCGATGTTGCAGTGTGTAAAGCCACCTTAAGTTGGAGAACAATTACATGATATCATTATTAAAACACTGCCAGCACAATAAAGGCTTAAAGACTATATCAATAAACACGGAAGTAAAGAAAAATCATAAATCTTATGGTGTGCTATAAAGCCATGCTATCAAATCAAGGATATTCTTGCATGACATAGGATAACAAGAGATGAAGATAAAGGTGCTGGACAAAACGCACGTCTGAAATTGCTATAAAACCAACAGTGAGAATTTGCAAATAACAGGAACCCATTCCCCACCATGACATAAACTTGCGTCAAATGTCATAAAGGGTTTTAAAAAATACTAACCAAATAAAAACTAGGTTTCCATCGCCATATTCTGAGATCCAGTAATTATGTAAAAGGAGTCTATTGTGGAGACGATCGAGATGGAAAAAAAACACATGAAAGAGGAACCAAAAATAAAAAGTTAAAATCACCCCCCAAAATTGTGGAACTAACATTTTTTTTATCACTACATGTATAATTGTCCAAACAAAAAAATATATATAATCAATATATTATTTTTTTAAAATACTATTAAATATTTCACAGCCTCTAAAAAGAAAATAAAAATAGATTAGAAAGCTTCCTGTAAACCAAGGTGGCAAAAAAAATACACAACGTATTGGAGTTTGTTTTTTTTTTCAATTCTGCCACAGTTGGATTTTTTTATTCCAGTTTTCAGTAAGTTGCATGGTAAAATGGATGGTGTCATTTAAAACAACAACTTGTCCCACAAAAAAAAAAACAATGCCACATATGGCTTTGTTGTTGGAAATCTTAAAAGAGTTATAGGTCTTGGAAGAAAGCAGGCAAAAATGAAAAGGCAGGCACAAATAATGGCCTGGTCCTTATGGGTTTTTCCATTTTTAAAAGGAATCTGTCACCAAGTTTTTTTACCCAATCTTGAATTAGCAATGATCCTGATTTCAGCAATATAAAATGTATTTCATTGACTGCTCCAAATTTGGTTTAAAGCTGTTTTATCTGCTGCAGATATACTAGTTCTTTTAATGCTGAAATATATATAGCCCCACCCACACCACTGAGGGCAGCATTCTGTGTACACTGTGCATAGGCAGAAAGCTGCCAATCAGTAGTAGAGGTCTGGATGATGGACTAAAAAGCAGTAGTTAGTCCTTTAGTGGTAATCTCTTGCTGAGAAAACTTGAGCATGCAACCCAGTAAGTGATATATTGGTGGAATCAAGAGCTCTGCCCATACATTATGCATGGCTACAAAGCGTCCTGGATTCAGCGGGACTATCCCGATTTGAGAGCTTAGTCCCAGTGTCCTGGCCGTAAGGGTTTTGTACCAACTTACTCTCACCTCTCCTCGCTGGCTCCATAGCTCTTCCTCCTCAGGGGTGGGGGCGGCATCTCTTTGCACATAAATTAAATAAACAATTCTCTTCTGTGGTCTCCCTAAAGCTGGTGTCACACTAAGCGACAGCGACAACGACGTCGCTGTTACGTCACCATTTTCGGTGACGTAACAGCGACCTTGTAAGTCGCTGTTATGATCGCTGCTTAGCTGTCAAACACAGCAGAAGCAGCGATCATAACGTCGCTGTGCTACATGTGCAGAGAGCAGGGAGCTGCGCTTAGCGCTGGCTCCTTGCTCTCCTAGGTACAGTACACATCGGGTTAATTAACCCGATGTGTGCTGCAGCTACATGTCACAGTGCAGAGAGCAAGGAGCCGCGCGCACTGCTTAGCGCTGGCTCCTTGCTCTCCTTGCTACAGTATACATTGGGTTAATTACCCGATGCATACTGCAGCCACATGTCACAGTGCAGGAGCCGGCACTGGCAGCAAGAGCGGAGGCTGGTAACCAGCGTAAACATCGGGTAACCAGGGAAAGGTCTTCCCTTGGTTACCCGATGTTTACGCTGGTTACAGCTTACTGCAGCTGCCAGTGCCGGCTCCTGATCGCTTCATTTCGTCGCTCTCTCGCTGTCACACACAGCGATGTGTGTGTCACAGCGGGAGAGTGACGACCAAAAAATGAAGCTGGACATTCAGCAACGACCGGCGACCTCACAGCAGGGGCCAGGTCGTTGCTGGATGTCACACACAACGACAGCGACGGGACGTCGCTGCAACGTCACAGAAAATGGTGACGTAGCAGCGACGTCGTTGTCGTCGTCGTTATGTGTGACACCAGCTTAAGACTCATACTCATGAACTCCATGTTGACAGACAGCAGCTCTATCTATGAGCCTCAGCTCACATTGAGGGAGATGGTAGATTTGCTATAGTTGACCTGTAGTTCAGGCAGGGAAGCTAGAAGCAAATTATATTGGTACATACAGATACAGTTGTAAATAGCAGTGTTTTTATATGTCCCTGTATTCTAGAGATGAAGAAATAATCAGATTGTTTTGTTCGTATAAAATTACTAAAAAATAATAAAAAAATTGCAAAAATGTGAATTTCTAATAGTAAAAATGTAATTCTCTCTTATTTATGAGTGTCATTGAGACTTGAATCCACAACCTCTACAGTTGTTAACAGGAGCTAAAAGACTGAGGCACATACTTTGCTTATGTCACTTGGAGATTTTGTAATCTTGATGCTGCATTGCAGCCTCTGATTACACAGGCAAATTATACTAGTACATAGATATACACTGGAGATCAAAATTAGAGAACAATGTATGATCACTTGCTTTTTTCAGAAATAATGTAATCTACATTAATCAACATTTGAAGTTTTTTTTTTGTAAGGGGTACACCATGCCACTAGAACAGTGTTTTACAAAAGATCCAAAGTTTATCAACATAAAACCTTTATTTTGCCCAAAACATGATGATTATAATTAAAGAACAACAATGACTGTAGCATAGAGATAGATTATAACTACATTTTCTGAAGGTAATGTAGCGCCCCTGAACCACTCAGGGCAATGCAGGAAACTGCATCCTTAAGGGAATGCAGGGCCTAACCCCAGGGACCTGGAACACCAGTGCCAGCAACACCTAGACACACCAAAATCCTACCAAATCCTAGTTATCACTCCACACCAGGGGGCACTGCCTAGTCAGACAAGGGGAAGGGCCATCTAGAAGGCGGAGGCTGACCAGAGAACTAGACAGCCTGGTGGGAGGGGACAGCAGTTAGTCTACAGACAGTCTGAGTAGGAAATAAAAGTAGAAAGATGTGCCTGAGAGCTGGGTCGTGTAACGGTGGCCTGGGGGCACAGGAGAGTGGTTGCCAGGGTGGGTACACCCGAGTGCCGCTGGAACCAGAGCACAGACGGGGCACAGGACCCTAGGTAAGGCAACAGTTTCAGATGGCCTGGCAAATACCTGCACAGTGAGGAGACCCTCACGGACCTCACTGACACTCAAATCTGGGGGCATCAGCAGTAAAGCAAGGATCAGGGTTCGGGACACAGACCAGCCCTAAACTTCATTGTTTCAATATTTTCTGTTTCAAGGAACTGCTTTTCCCCTTTTGCTGTGTGACAGGGGACACTGTCCTGCATAAAAATTGCTGGCTGATTGAGTGATGAATGCAAGCAAGGAACCACGTGTTGTTGAAGAATGTTCTGATACACACTTTCCTTCACTATGCCATGTAGCTGTATGAGAGGTCTAACGTCTGCTGCAGAATACACTCCCTAATCCATGACACTTCGTTCACCACCTTTCACTGACTTCTTAACACACTTTGGGTTCAGTCTTTCCCTAGTTTGTCGACAAACATAATGTTTCCCATCAGACGCAAATAAATTAAATTGCTTTCACTGTGGAAACACTTCTCTGTCCACACAACAAGCTCCTCACCAAAGGTGAGTCTAGCCTTTTGATTATTTCTGCTAATGAGAGGTTTGGTCACTGCAGAGCGGACTTTCAGTCCAAAATACTCTTAAACATTGTGACATTATATGAGGAGACAGATCCTTACCCTGTTCAGTGCTGAACTGGAGAGCAATTCCAGCTGCAGTGTTGAAACAATCATGGAGATTCTCCATGTTATCCTGTCCTCACTTGCATTTGTCTTTTGAGGGTGACCAGCCTTCTTGAGGACTTGAAAGAGTTTGTGATGTTGTAAAGATGCAATATTCTCAAAACCACAGACTTGGAGAGACCAACTTCTGTTGCTATGGCTGATAGGGCCACTCCTTTGACTTTCATCTGCACCACCTGCTGCCAGAGGGTTTTAGTCACTTTGAAACAGCACACCAGTTTTGCAAAGTCAGTGGAAACTGGAAAGTTATGCTGTCAGATAGGTCCCTATACACACCTCAGTGATTCTGGTACGTATGTTGCAGCTTTTATACGTACCAGAATGACGGACATATGCAGACCCATTAAAATCAATGGGTCTGCACATACATCAGTGATTTCTCACTGACATGTTCCTCACGGAGACAAGTCCGTTTTTTTCTGGCATCAATGATGTCCCACAGACCACACAATAGTGTGGCCCAGGAAACACATACCAGAAAAATCATGTACGTTTTTAAATAAAAAGCTTTTTAAACTCACCTGTGTCGAGCAATGCTGTTTTCAGCCACTGCTGTCTTTGCTTCTAGGTCAGCTAATTATGCTCATACATATGAACTTCACCACCGACCCAGAAGTAGCTGCAGAGGGGAGACAGCGGCGGCCGGGCACAGCATTGCGGGAGACTTCAGCACCATGGACAGCAGCATGGACAAGGGAGTATAAGTGCCTGATCTTCGTGTATTTTCACAGATAGCACACTGAGATCACATGTGTGCCAAAATCACGGCACACGGAGGTACATATGCACCTTTTTTACACTGACTTGTGAAAGAGGACTTACATAGGGTTAGTCAGATATTAAGGAAATTAGCACCAGGTACCAGATAAACACCAATAATTTGCAGGTATCTGAAAGTGTTCTCTAATTTTGATCAATGTTCTTTTTTATTTATCTCATTTACATTTTTATTATGTGATTTACACAAAATTTATGAACTAAGCTTAAAATACTGCTAGTTTACTCCTGTTAGCATATAATTACATAGGACTACATAGTGACTTTAACATTTAGGAAATTGTGTGTTGTTCTCTAATTTTAATCTCCAGTGTATTGTACAGAGTAGTCTATTTCTAGGTCCCTGTATTCTGGAGGGAGAAGAAAAGAGATTAAAAATTAAAAAATGTTATTTTTTTTGTGCACTTTAAAATAAAAATTAACATTATAAATCAGTAAATATTATGAACATATTTGTGTCCCTGTAATCATAACAATCCACACAACACATCAGATTATTCATAGTAATAGAGTAAAAAATGGCATGATTAATTATTTTTCTTCATTAAACCCATAAATATTGTAATAAAAATGTAACACTGAGGCCTTGTTAACATGTAGCGTAAATGCTGCGTTTTTTATCTGCAAGTGTCCGCATCACATAAAGCAATCTTCTCTGATTATTACATGTTTTCTGCTTTTCATTATGCATTTTCCCTCTTATTTCATGCGTTTTTGTGCAGATGGGAATCCACATTTTTAATGATTTCATAATACTACAGAAAAGCTTTGATTCTGCACTTAAGTATGGTGTTTTTCTTTAAGACAGAGATCTCCCATTTAGGGAAGGGGCCCGCCTCTGCTCCTAAAACCAATAAATCATCCAATAAAGTTCCCAAAACTTCGACGTGTGACAAGATCACACAATTTTTCCTGTTACAACCAGGCAGCCGGTGGAAAAGTAAAGAAAATCCAGGGGTTGTAGATGAGGAAGAGGCAAATCTTCCAGGAAACCCTCCCCGTCCAGCAGGACTCAAAAGAAGAACAAACCATAGGAATCTTCAATTTGTCTGACTACACACTCACTGAAGGGGACATCTCTCTCTTAAAGAGGAGTCTCTCCTTATTTCCTAATACCCCTACCAATCTTTTTGGTCTTTTTATGGACCTTAATGAATGGATTAGAAAGCTTACTATACAGAGACATTTTCTCCTAATGGAGAACAAATTTGGGAAAGGGGAACTATCGAAAATAACTTTGGAGGGGGTGCACAATGAGACCCCATATTCTTCTACAGATTTGATGAACCCAAACCAGTACATGTTTCTGTTCACCACAAGTCCAACTTCTATTCTATACATCATATGGGTAGTTGTGGCGCCCCCGAAGCCTCAGTCACCACAGGGTACTGCATCAGTCTTAAGGTGCAGTCCTGATCCAGGTAAGAAGAGGTTAACCACTGGTGTTCAGGGCTTACACACATCCTGAGCTCATAACTTACACAATCCCCAGCCCATGAGTCAGCTAGTTATACAACACAGAAAGCTAGACAGCCTGGGGAATTCCCGATTGCTGGGTCAACCACCAATGTGTCATCCCAAGGGTGGGGGTGCCTGGGGAAGTGAGCAACCACAAACAGTTTCTAGTCAGATCAGTGTGGGACAAAAAAGCAACAACAGGTCCCTGGGGGGGGGTGCGACCCAGCTCCCCTCAGGGAGACCGTCCGGGATGCGTGCTTCAGAGCTATCTTAGGAAGCGAGAAAGTGTCAGAACATCATGGTACTTGTAGTACCACGGCTGCTGTAGAGAGTGCTTAAGAGCTTCTGTAGCTATAACCGGGCAGAATGGAAGAGATTGGGAGAACAGAGAGAAACAGGAGACGACTGGGTGGATCTGGTGAGACAGAGGAGAACATGGTAGCTGAGGTCGAGCCTAACCATTCCCACAGTGCCAGCACAGTCGGAGTGCAGAGCCCTCGGTTACGGAAACCTTCATGGACTCTAACAAATCTACAGGGGATGGGGATTCCAAGTCCCATCATCCACTACCCATTTTCCCGGACCACAGTGACATATATAGGATCCGGGGTCAGGGGCACAGCTGGACCCCACATCAGACCATCGTCACCTGTATATAGGATGTGACAATTAACACCGATGGGGGGTCCCCAAATTGCTTCAGGCCACAGGGAACCGTGTGTCAGCGCAGAGGAGGAAGGTCTCACACGCTCCACAACAACGATGGTGACCACTGATTCTTCCGGGATTTGCTGGGGCCCAGCACGGTGGTGACCGGTACCCTGAGTGCAGCATCATAAAAACTGTGAGTAAAAGACCAGGACCCGCAACAGTTACCTCAGTCCCTTATTACCGGCGCTGGTACCACGCGCTTTGGCGTCAATGGACCTTCTCAACCATAGCCACCGTTTCCCCCTGGGATTACCTCCACCTGTGGGGAGCTGGACTATCTGGGCTGCGTGAACATCAGCCCCGTGGGAGAGCCACATCTTGCAGCGGCGGCCGAGTCGCTGGCCTGTGCACATGGGTGGCACTGCAAAGCAAACCCCCATCCCCCATGACCGGGACAGCCTGCACCCTTCTTTAATGACACCGACGGAGCCACGGAGCCAGGTCAGGCTAGTCACAGCAACCACAAAATACTACTGGCCCGGTGACGGGTGAGCCCTGACGCCCCGGGGTGCGGCATAGGCACCTTGAAACCTTCCAGCATCTAATCCTTAAAGAATTAAGGCAGGTCACACATTCGTACAAAAAGGGCAATTTATCCCCTGAAGAAAGATGTGCCATAAAGCCCCTCCAAAATAATTCTAGCATCATTATCAGGAGTGCGGACAAAGGGGGTATAGTCATCATGAACAAGGATTGGTACATTCAGGAAGGACTTAACCAACTGAGTGATACCGACTAATACCAGACATTAGACGTGGATCCATCTGTCACCTATTTCCTGTCACCGACGGGGCCATGGAGCCAGGCCAGGCCAGTTACAGCAACCTCAAAATACCACTGTCCCAGTGATGGGAGAGCCCTGACGCCCTGGGGTGCTGCATAGGCACCTTGAAACCTTCCAGCATCTAATCCTTAAAGAATTAAGGCAGGTCACACATTTGTACAAAAAGGGCAATTTATCCCCTGAAGAAAGATGTGCCATCAAGCCCCTCCAAAATAATTCTAGCATCATTATCAGGAGTGCGGACAAAGGGGGGTATAGTCATCATGAACGAGGATTAGTACATTCAGGAAGGACTTAACCTACTGAGTGATACCGACTACTACCAGACGTTAGACGTGGATCCATCTGTCACCTATTTCCTGTCATTTGAAGATCTTAATAAGACAGCATTAGGTCATAATCTGCTCAATAAGAAAGAAAAAAAGATTTATGGACATTAAGGACGGCATTGCACGTTGCGACATCGCACGTGCGATGTCGGTGGGGTCAAATCGAAAGTGACACACATCCGGCGTCACTTTCGACATCGTACTGTGTAAATGCTAGATGATACGATGAACGAGCACAAAAACGTCGTTATCGTTTCATCGTTGCATTCACCGACATTTCCATAATGCCAGTGCCACCACAGGTACGATGTTGTTCCTCGTTCCTGCGGCAGCACACATCGCTGTGTGTGAAGCCGCAGGAGCGAGGAACATCTCCTTACCTGCCGCCGGCGGCTATGCGGAAGGACGGAGGTGGGCGGGATGTTTACATCCTGCTCATCTCCGCCCCTCCGCCGCTATTGGCCGCCTGCCGTGTGACGTCGCTATGACGCCGCACGACCCGCCCCCTTAGGAAGGGGCGATAATGCTCGCTACTGCAGCTATCACACGATATCGTACCTGTGACGGGGGCGGGGACTATTGCGTGCGACATTGCAGCATCGGCTTGCGATGTCGCAACGTGCAAAGCCCAACTAAGACTTTTTCCACTCCCTATTTTTACTTTTTACCTAAAATTTCATAAAAATATCACCCACCCACCCGGTCGTCCTATTATTTCTGGTGTTAATTCCATCACGACTAAATTATTCCACTATATTGATTTATTTTTACAAAATATGTTTCCTTTCTAGATTCCTATTTATGTGATTCTTCACATCTAATAGAGCTTCTCCAAAGTACCCCATTGGATAGTGAGTGTATATGTTTTACACTTGATGTAAAATCACTTTGTTTTAATATTCCTCACCATTTGGGAAACCAAGCAGTGGAACATTACTTCACCTCTTCACCTGTATTTCCAAACAACAGAGGTCATTCATATTGGATAGCATATCATTCATACTAAATCATAACAATTTCACTTTCCATGGTGTGGCTTATCGACAGGTGAAGGGCTGTGCAATGGGGATGTGATTCACACTCAGCTACGCTAACCTATTCATGGGTATGTTTGAGTTTGTCTTCATTGCGTAGTCCTCCCTGTCGATTGGTCGCATCGTTCTTTACCGTCGGTTTATAAATGACCTGTTTTTGTCTGGAGAAGTAGTAAGAGAAAAGGAAATGTTTCTTGAAGAGCTCAATCACAATCCCTGGGGGCTTCATTTCACATCCACTATCTCCAGTAGCGACATACAATTCCTGGATCTTCTCATCTCTAAGGATCCTGAAGGAGGCATTGTTACATCCACTTTCTTTAAGAAGGTGGAAGTCAACAGTTATCTGGGGTTTCATAGTAGCCATCTCCCCAGGTGGATTCAAAATGTACCATATGGACAATACTGGAGGGTTCGCAAGAACTGCACCAGAGATCATGATTTTCTACTAGAATATAGAATCTTAAAAAAATGGTTTCTAGATAAGGGGTACCCAAAAAAAACTACTCAATGTCACCTTCAATAAAGCCAAATCTATCAGTCAAAAAGATTGTATTCATAGAATTTAGGCCAACAAATGTATGAAACTGTCTGACACCAGCTGTACCCCTAATAGGTTTAAGTGCGGTTTGGTAAACACATTTAGTAATTCTTAACAAAATATTAAATCACTGGTTCTCAAATATTGGTTTCTTCCAAAAAATGGCCCTTTATTAGGTCAAAAATTACCCCCTGATACTCGAATTATCTTTAGGAAAAAACGCAATCTTAAAAATCTAGTTTCTCCTAGTTTATGACAAAATGGAATTGGACACAATGAGAATAATGATGATTCTCCCACTGTTCAGAAACCCACAGGAGTCTTTAAATGTGGGAGTAAGAAATGGCTTTGATGTGGATCCATACAACATGGAGCTAACACCTTTATCTCCAACACTACAGGCATTACGTACAAAATCAATCACACATTGAATTGTAATTCATCCTACATGATCTATTTTTTGGAGTGCAGGCGTGGGCTCCAATATGTTGGCCGCACCATCCAGCCGATACACTGTAGGATGAACAAACATTGTCATAACATCCGACATGGTATTATGACCCACAGTTTATCCAAACATTTCTTCTTAGAGCACCAAAAAAATCCGGATTAATTATGATTAATCCTTTTGGAACAAATTCCGGATGATGACAGGGACAGATACAAAAAACTCATTAGGAGGGAATATTTTTGGATTTTCAAACTTGGGACTTTGACTCCTGAGGGTGCAAATATATGTGTGGAGAATATCAGTTATTGACATTGGAATTCATTTGTTTCTTTTTAATATATATTTTAATACGTTCTTGAAATATAAAATTATATATATTTACAGTGTATATATACTGTATATATACTGTATATACACACACATATGCACAGTACATACAGTATATATATATATATATATATATATATATATATATATATATATATATATATATTATTTTTTTGCTTTTATCATATTTTTTCACATATTTTGTAAATATATATATTTTTTATCTTTTGGCTACAATTATTTGTAGTCACCTATTGATTTATGTATTTTAAACATTAATTGTATATGGTTAATACAACCAGGACGTTTGTTCCTCCCTCTCCCTGTAACTTGTCTAATTGGATAAGTGCCCAATCAGCTTAGTATATAGCATTGCACTGGTTTTTTTTTTATCAGCACCTGAGGAAGGGGACTTGTCTGTATAATGGTCCCAGAAACGCGTAGTTTCTTGTTATCAATTTTTGTATTATTAATAAATCCCACTTATTTTTTTCTACACATCTGCTTCCGCAACGCCTCCATCTAGCCATATTTTATCTTTATTGTAATCCTCTGCCCCTCTGCACATTGTAGCAGGGGGGCTGTGAGTGCAGCAGCAGATTAATTGGATTGTTTCCTACCAGACCTGCATCACATGCTGGTTGTAATGCCTGCCTGGATCCACAGACTCAGACTGGCTGTAATGGACAGGCTAGAGGACAGCCGCTCACAAAGCAGGACCCAAGAACCTGAAACCCCTTAACCCCTATACAGGGATTTGGAATTACACAGGGCCCTGAAGATCACTACCAGTGGTAGGCTGCAGTCCGATGAGAGTAGTAGCCAGGCAGGGTCAAACCGGGAAATGCAAAACAGGGACAGAATCAGCCAGACAAGTACATAATCAGAAAACAAAGCAAAGGTCAAATCCGGATTGTGCAGCGAGGTATATAAACAGCAAGCAGGAGGGTAGTCAGGAAACAAGCAGAAGTCAGAACACCAGAATCACTAAACAGAACAGGGTGGGACAAGAACCAGGAATGCAGAACTATTTCTGACAGTGGTCAGCAGACAGGAGGGAAAATAAGAAGGGTGTTGTTGTCTTTCCATTGGTTGTAGCTGAATGATGGTAACTTCAGCTGGAAAACACGTCACCTACAGTGGGCCAGTGTTACTGCAGATCCCAAGGAAACCCAGCCCAGTGGATGAGCGGGGCCTGCACCCACCAGCGCTGCTGGCATCGACTCCTTTCCCATCACCAGCATTATCCACGGCAGGAACACGATGTCGCCTGATGATTGAAGCAGAAGTCACTGGAGCGGACTCCGGTGGGGACGTAACACTTGTGGAGTGTGTGAATCCCCATTCATGCTGGGTGATCGCCACTAGTACACCTCCTCTGTTCTATAGCAGTGTGTGAGCTCTCCCTGCACCCGGACAGCCGCTGTGTGTGAACCTTCCAGCTCCCCTGGTGGTGATTATGCCCGGATGTCTTGTTCCCTGATGGCAGCTGCATCTGGAGTGCAGTGTGTAACCCCCTTTGTATCCAGGTGGCTGCATCTGGTACATCTTGGCTGCTGACAAACATGCTGGACATCTCCACTACGTGGTGATAGCTGTATCCAGCTAGCAGGCTGACAATCTCACACGATCACTGGATTAGTTGAGCTGCAACACATTATCCTTGTATTTATTTCACAGCAGATTCACACAGGAGCGTTTCTCTCCCTCTTCTTTTTATTCAATTTTTCCTTTTTATCCTTTTTTTTTATTCTTCATCCTCCGAGAAAAACAGATTCCACTCTGATCAGACTCTGATCAAACTGTAATCATAGTGTGATTAGAATAATGGGACTGTTTTTCTTGGTTGGAGAAGATATGGTCTTGTGAGTGTGACCCTATCCTTATCTTTATTTGCACAAAATTTATCAAAGTATTGGCATATCTTTAAAAATAACATTTCTGTCTAGAACTGTTTATTCAATTTTTACTACACTCCCTAATGGAATGAGAATTGTAAGTATTTTGCAAATTTTTAAAAAGTCACAATTCTCACTATATTACGCGGGTAACAAATGATTTATTTCTATGCATGTAAATAGTACCGCATACAGTGCTGGCCAAAAGTATTGGCACCCCTGAAATTCTGTCAGATAATACTCCGTTTTTTCTTGAAAATGATTGCAATAACAAATTCTTTGGTATTATTATCTTCATTTAATTTGTCTACAATGAAAAAAATTAAAAAAATTGTCATAAAGTCAAATTGTATATAATTCCACACCAAACATAAAAAAGGGAGTGGACAAAAGTATTGGCACTGTTTGAAAAATCATGTGCTGCTTCTCTAATTTGTGTAATTAACAGCACCTGCTGTAACTTACCTGTGGCACCTAACAGGTGTTGGCAATAACTAAATCACACTTGCAGCCAGTTGAATTGATTAAAGTTGACTCAACCTCTGTCCTGTGTCCTTGTGTGTACCACATTGAGCATAGAGAAAAGAAAGAAGACCAAAGAACTGTCTGAGGACATGAGAATCCAAATTGTGAGGAAGCATGAGCAATCTCAAGGCTACAAGTCCATTTCCAAAGACCTGAAAGTTCCTGTGTCTACGGTGCGCAGTGTCATCAAGAAGTTTAAAGCCCATAGCACTCTGGCTAACCTCCCTAGATGTGGAAGGAAAAGAAAAATTGACGAGAGATTTCAACGCAAGATTGTGCGGATGGTGAATAAAGAACCTCAACTAACATCCAAACAAGTTCAAGCTGCCCTGCAGTCCGAGGGTACAACAGTGTCAACACATACTATCCGTCGGCGTCTGAATGAAAAGGGACTGTATGGTAAGATACCCAGGAAGACCCCACTTCTTACCCTGAGACATAAAAAAGCCAGGCTGGAGTTTGCCAAAACTTACCTGAGAAAGCCTAAAGCGTTTTGGAAGAATGTTCTCTGGTCAGATGAGACAAAAGTAGAGCTTTTTGGGAAGAGCCATCAACATAGAGTTTACAGGAAAATTAAAGATGCATTCAAAGAAAAGAACACGGTCCCTACAGTCAAACATGGCGGAGGTTCCCTGATATTTTGGGGTTGCTTTGCTGCCTCTGGCACTGGACTGCTTGACCGTGTGCATGGCATTATGAAGTCTGAAGACAATCAACAAATTTTGCAGCTTAATGTAGGGCCCAGTGTGAGAAAGCTGGGTCTCCCAAAGAGGTCATGGCTCTTCCAGCAGGACAATGACCCAAAACACACTTTAAAAAGCACTAGAAAATGGTTTGAGAGAAAGCACTGGAGAGTACTAAAGGGGCCAGCAATAAGTCCATACCTGAATCCCATAGAACACCTGTGGAGAGATCTCAAAATGGCAGTTTGGAGAAGGCACCCTTGAAATCTCAGGGAGCTGGAGCAGTTTGCCAAAGAAGAATGATCTAAAATTCCAGGAGAGCATTGTACGAAACTCATTGATGGTTACCGGAAGCGGTTGTTCGCAGTTATTTTGGCTAAAGGTTGTGCAACCAAGTATTAGGCTAAGGGTGCCAATACTTTTGTCTGGCCCATTTTTGGAGTTTTGTGTGAAATGATCAATGATTTGATTTTTGTTTCATTCTCTTTTGTGTTTTTTTCATTGCAAGCAAAATAAATGAAGTTAATAATACCAAAGAATGTGTGATTGCAATCATTTTCAAGAAGAAACTGAGTATTATCTGACAGAAGTGCAGGGGTGCCAATACTTTTGGCCAGCACTGTAAGTCTTTATTACTGCACTGATGCCCCTGATGATGCTACAACTTTAGTGGCAATATGCATGGGGTCTCCACTCTCTCCTTCTCTCTTTATTTTTCTTTTTTCTCAAGTCATCATCTGGAATATTTACCAGCTTTTATGACTATTATGTCTACTTCTTTTACTCTTTTTCTGGACTTTGCAAACATTGTTATTTGGACTATTCTTTATGATTATTACGGATGAGAGAACCTGAATGGTAAAGTTCGGAATCCTATACGTGTCAGGGTCTTAGGGGTACTTTGCACGTTGCGACATCGCTACTGCGATCTCGTCGGGGTCAAATCAAAAGTGACGCACATCCGGCGCCGGTAACGACGTCACAACGTGTAAAGCCTAGAAGCACCGATAAACGATCGCAAAAGTGTTGTAAATCGGTGATCTGTGTAGTGTCGGTCATTTCCATAATTTCGCTGCAGCGACAGGTATGATGTTGTTCCTCGTTCCTGCGGCAGCACACATTGCTGTGTATGAAGCCGCAGGAGCGAGGAACATCTCCTACCTGCGTCCCACCTGCAATGAGGAAGGAAAGAGGTGGGCAGGATGTTTACGTCCCGCTCATCTCCGCCCCTCCGCTTCTATTGGCCGCCTGCCGTGTGACGTCGCTGTGACGCCACACGACACGCCCCCTTAGGAAGGAGGCGGGTGGTCTGCCAGAGCGACGTTGCAGGGCAGGTAAGTGCGTGTGAAGCTGCCATAGCGATAATGCTCGCTACGGCAGCTATCACAAGATATCGCATCTGCGACATGGGCGGGGACTATCGCGCTCGGCAATGCTACAATTGGCAAGCGATGTCGCAGCGTGCAAAGTACCCCTTAGACTCGAACACGGACTTTAAAAAAAGGTTGCGTCCAAGTTTGGTGTCCAGATACTGTTTGTATGTTAAGGTTTGTTGAGAGGCTGCAGCGTACCAACCTTGTATTTATCTCTCTTCCCACTTCCTTTATACCATTTTTCCTTTAACCCTTATTTTATTTTAATATTCTATATAATATATTTTGTTTTTCATCCCTATATATCTTATGTGACTTATATTGTTCAAATTTCTTTGATGTGTATTGTTACTCCTCCCCCCTTTTAAAAATTAATAAAACAAATTTGAAAGCCAATCAGCAATCTTTATTGAATGCGGAAATTGCCTGTATGCTCCTGTGAACAATAAAAATTAAAAAAATAATGTAGGCTCCCTCCTATTTTTGATAACCAGCGCAGGTAAAACAGACAACTGTGGACTTCAACCCTCAGCTGTCAGCTTTACCTTGACTGGTTATCAAAAATAGAGGGAACCCCAATGCCATTTTTTTTTTAAATTAGTTTACATAATTTAAAAAAAATTTCATGGTGTCCCCCTATTTTTGCTAACCAGCCAAGGTAAAGCCAAGGTAAAGCAGATAGCTGGGGGCCAGTATTATCAGGCTGTGGAGGCCCATGATTATTTGGTCCTTCCTAGCCTAAAAATAGGGGCCCACAACCGCCCCAGAAGTGCACATCCATTAGATTCCAATTCTCGTGCTTTACCCAACTCATCCCGAGTGTCCTGATGCGGTGGCAGTTGGGGTAATACTTTTGGGGTTGATGTCAGCTGAGAATTGACAGTTTACAAAAATCGCAGGACTTAGTAATAGATAGGCATCTATCAGACACTCCCATTACTAACTCAGCAAGCATAGTTAAAAACACATCCGCATCTGTGACGGCTCTTAATAGGAAACCACTATAAGCAATGACAAAAAAATACATAGATGACCAGCCAATATTGTAGCTATAATATTAATAGATATTACATTTGTATAGCATGTCCAAAATACATAGTCATTAAAGATGAGTGGACCCATAGAAGTTTGGGTTGGTTGGGTTCGGACGGACTTTAGTTAAAAGTTCGGTCTGGTACCCGGACTTGACCCGAACCTTATCCCTGAATCTGAATTAGATATAAATGAATGGAGAACCAAACTTGTGTGCTGTAAAATGACTGGAAAATGGGGGGCTGCAAAAGATTGCCCTGCAAACAAATGTGGATAGGGAATGAATTAAAAAATAAAATAAAATGGCTTTTTAGTCCAGTTATCTCATTTATGTTTTTTTTTACAATGTTTTTAAATGTACCGTATTTTACGCTTTATAAAACGCACTTTTGTCTCCCAAATTTTGTGGGAAAGTAGGGGGTGCCTCTTATAATCCGAATATACTACAGAGTCCAGGGGAGGTGGGGGCAGCTCTGGAGTGGTGCTGGGGGCTGGTGAAAGCTGCAGGAGGCAGCGGGAGATTTTTTGCTCCCGCTCATATAATATGCACTGCCGCTGTCCAACATTGTGCTGCTGAAACTGCACCACGGTGATGGGCTGGGGCAGCGGCGCATATTATATCGGCCTGCGCCCCCCTTTGATGGCACATGCCCCCCTTGTGTTAGATATGGCCTCCATGCTGCTGCCCATAGTAAAATAAAAAACTCTTTACTTACCTCCTCCAGTGCTGATCTCCCGGTCTCTCTGCTGCCGCTGTGATCAGGCAAGCAGAGATGATATCACTCTGCTGTGCCGATCACATGACCGGCACCGAGAACCAGAAAGTGCAGGAGCTCAGCAGCACGGAGGGAGACACGAGGGAGGACAGCACTGGAGAAGGTAAGGAAAGAGTTTATTTTACTATGGGCAGCAGCATGGGTGCGATATCTAACACAGTGGGAGGTGTGCCATCCATAGGGTGCCATATCTAACACAGGGGGAGATGTGCCATCCATAGGAGGGCATATCTAACACAGGGGGAGTTCTGCCATCCATATGGGGCCATATCTAACACAGGGGGAGGTGTGCCATCCATAGGGGGCCATATCTAACACAGGGGGAGGTGTGCCAACTATAAGGGGCCATATCAAACACAGGGGGACGTGTGCCATCCAGAGGGGGCCATATCAAACACTGGGGGACATGTGCCAGCACAAGGGGGCTATATTTAATATAAGGGGGCCATATTCAGATTAAGGGGGGCTAATTTTAGGATGGGGGGCTATGAGGGACATATACCCTATATGATTTGTTAGATGGACACTGGCATTATAAGACGGACCCCATTTAACATTAAAAAAAAAAATTCTCTTTTCCTTCACCAAATTTGGGGGTGCGTCTTATAATCAACAAAAAACCATAGTCAGCTCACCCCTCTTCACTCTCAGACTCCAACCGATGCAGGGAACGCCCAGGCCCGGGCGGAATGGCAACTTGAAGAAAGGCAAATATCCAGCATCAAGGAGGGTAGTAGATTAAAACTTGCTTTTATTAGACAAGTAAAAACAAAATGTAGTCCAGTAAGCACAGAGGCACAAGTTTTAGGCGTGTAAACCAACGCGTTTCGACCAGAGCGTCTTATTCATGGCATGTGAATTACCCCAAAACTGACACCATATAAAAGGAGGCACACATTATACGTCATTGGCAAGGCAGAGTGCTTAATTAAAATTGAAACAGGTGCAAGTCCCAGTGCAATATAGACATATGGGACTGGAGTAAAAACATATGTGTGGAAAACCGCAGTTTGAAGTACAAAATTTACATAGACATATAATTGAAAAAGTAAAACACAGATCAGAATTATAGTTTACAGAGGATTAAATTTGGGAACAGAGAAATGAATATGCATGTATGCATATGTATGCTTCATTTCTCTTTGTTTATTCGGCTGGCTTTAATTGTCGTGCCCCCCCTAAACTACAGACTATCAAAATTAATACAATTCCTCGTGACTTTACTCCACTCTTATGGATCTTCCAACTAATAGGAGAAACAGATTTAATGCCATTTTTAATGTCCAGACCTCTCAGGCGTTACCTGAACCTGTTGAGGGCAATGCACATGCACAAGTTAATGAAGACATTGCACAACTATACAGATCACTAGAAAAATTCAAAATCAAAGAAACCAAGTTATGGTGGGATTCCACTTCACTTCAGTCTTATGTGGATAAAAATATGATACCACGGGGTCTAAGACTTTTAAAAAATCCCACCTTCTCTACACACTCAGAGGATTTCATGTCCAATTGGAACTCCATTCTATCGAACTGTTCTATAAAATTGATGGAACTTATTATCAAATATGAGGCATCAGAATTGGATAATACTAAAAGTCGCATACTAGAAACCGAAAAATCTTTGGAGTCTTTTAACAACCATAAAGACTTCATCAGCATGCAAACTAATTTAAACAAACGGTTGAATGACTTGGAAAATATAATTGCTGATAGAAAAAAGAAGAAATTTGAACGAGACTTCCAGGACTATAAACTCAACAAAGTTTACACATGGCGTCTCTCTTCCAATTTTACTCGCGGTAATTTCAAACATTATAATAAATCACCTCATACCAATCGCACCAGGAGGGTTAGCTTTGGAGACATTAGTACTACATCTATCTCCACCAATTATTCTGTGGATGATTCTTCTGACTCCTCAGCTGAGATTGATACTAACCGCAGAACATTCAACTCCAGCAATAGTTCCAAAAAAACATCAAAAAACTTCAACGTAGAGGAGGCAGAAAGCATAGGAGGAAACAGATATCCGGATCGCAGAAAGAAAAAGAAGAGATATTGATATATCCAGTATGGAATCTATCTGCACAAATCCTCAATTGTGACCAATTATCTGTTCTATCCAAAGGCTTGAAATTCTGTCCTACCAAGAAATTTGACATTTTTTCCACACTCCTTGATATTAACAAATTTGCAAGGAATCTAACACTCAAATTTCATTTTGACTTGGAATCCAACCATGATATCAGCTTCAATCAGGATATGGACACTAGAGAAAACAATATAATACCCAGTTTTCATGAACTTGTTCATCTTACAGATTTGAGAAAATTACAGTCGGAATCCAGGACATTAGATCAACTACCAGACGTATCTTTCAAGACGTCCAACCCATATTTTTATCCTTTGCAATCTCGTCCCCCAATATTGGACGTTTTTCAGGAAAAGATTGAGCATGATCTAATACATTTGGATCACGCTCATAAAATAACGATTCATAATATGACATCTGCTGAAAAAACAGCACTAGAATCTCTGAGAGACAATAAAGATCTTGTCTTCAGAGAAGCTGACAAGGGGGGGGGATTGTTGTCTTGGATTTACCACTATACATCCAATTGAATAATGAAATTCTGCAAGACACCAATACTTACATTCACCTCAAAGGAGATCCAACTCTCTTATTTAAAAATAAAATTGACAGGTTGTTGGAAGATGGGCTCACAAGGGGAATTTTTCCACAAAAAATATTTGATTATTTAAAGGTGGACTTCCCAGTGATCCCTATCTACCATGCTTTACCCAAAATCCATAAGGGGGTTTCCCCCCCCCCTTTAGGCCCATAATTTCGGGCATAGGATCACTGGGAGAAAGATTGGGATCCTGGGTTGATCACTTTCTACAACCCCTTGTCAAAGATCTCCCCGGGTTCCTGAGGGACACTAAAGCCCTTCTATACAATCTGCATTCCCACACTTGGCAGCCTGAATATATTTGGGTCACCTGTGACATAGTGAGTTTGTATCCGTCTATTCCCCACCATGTAGCCTTGGAGTGCCTGGAGTCTTTTCTTTCCAAACACAGTTCGTATCCACTTAACATTCAAGATTATATTGTGACAGCGGTTAATTTTCTTTTAACACATAATTATTTTTCTTTTAACAAGGAATTCTATTTACAGCGTTGTGGAGTTAGTATGGGGGGAAAATTTTCCCCATCTTTAGCTAACATTGTCGTGGCTGTTTTTGAAGAGGTTTATATTTTTGATTTACTCAATAATCCATTTTTTGACCATATTGTTTTTTACACTAGATACATAGACGACCTACTGTTAATTTGGAAGGGGGACTCGCAGGCTATTCCTAATTTCATTGAGTATATCAACAACAATCCTTTTAATTTAAAATTCACATACCATACCAACTCTGAAAAAATTAACTATCTTGATGTCACTTTGGTGGGGAATCAGAACCATATAGATGCTATACCTTATAGCAAGGATACAGATTGTAACTCACTATTATTGGCCAGTTCCTGCCATCCGGCCCACACAATTAAAAACATTCCTGTGGGGGAATTAATCAGGACTAAAAGGAATTGTTCCCCTTCTGATCTCTTTCCACAGGAATGTACCAAAACTGTCAATAAACTCAGGAATCGGGGTTATCCTCAATGGAGCTTGGAAAGAGCTTGTAAAATTGTAAACAACATTGATAGAAATTGACATTCATAGAAAAAATATCTCCAACAAAATTACTTTCAGCACAGTCTATTCTCCACAATATCATGACATTGTGAAAATTATTAAAAAACATCTTCCAGTACTTCACCAGGATAAAAATCTCTTTAATATACTAGAACAATATGATATTAAATTTCTCGCCAAACGTGCCATGAGTCTTGCTAATATTTTATCTCCTAGCATGATCACTGACACTAGGATAAATAATAAGAACTGGCTTTCCTGCAAGGGATTTTTTCGTTGTGGCCACAATTATTGCACAGCTTGCAAATACGCAAAAATCAGCAAAACTATTACTTCTACTCATACAAATTCTACATATAATATTGAAAATTATATCAATTGCAATACATCCTTTGTGGTCTATTTAATTGAATGTACTTTATGTAAGATTCAATATACCGGATGCACCGGGAGTCCCCTCAAAATAAGGATCAGGCGGCACTTGTCTGATACTTTGAATGTCAATGCCTCCAATATCTCAGCTGTCTCACGACACTTTGTGAATACCCACAATAGATGTTTGGACTCATTTACATTCATGGGTATCGAAAAAGTGATCAAGCCAGTAAGAGGAGGAGATCACAGAAGAAAACTCCTGAATAGAGAATCCTTCTGGATCTTCAGGCTTGGTACCAGGATACCGCATGGTCTGAACATCCGGCAGGATTTAATTCTGCAATACTCCTAAGTAATTCATTATAAATAATCTAGACTATTAATTTCAATAAAAGTATTTATCCATGTATTTTTGTATTTTTCGCAATGTCATGATATCATTCAAATCACTTATATAGCAACAAAATATATATAAAAAATACATCTCACTACTATATGAGATAAAAAATCTCCTAATATACAAAAATTATGTACAATGGAGAGCCATTTGCTATATATACCAGGAGCTCTGCATATACCTATAGGTTCCACTCGTGGATAATTAGAAATTTTCACTGTCCTGCGAGTGATCCTCCCGCTGCATCAATAATTTTGAACGGGGTACAAACTTGCTAAAAAACAATTGAGATAATTAATTTTTATCTATATAAAATCTCATGTAGGACATTTAAACTTGTATTAAATTTGTATTGAATGCCATTCATGGCTTGTAATCTATCATAAGAAATCATCTCATGTTAAAACCACTACTTATGATATACTACGAGTATGTTACCTATGATATTTGCATGGCTCTTGTCGGATGCCCCAACTGACAGTATATATAGCATCATGACTGTCTCATTTACATTTATTTTAATCGACCAAGGTATTGACTGAACCACCAGAACATTTATATCAATGATGGAATCAAGCAACACTCTCGGATCTGGTGCCACAATACCGCACAGTCTGAATGTTTGGCCGGTTCCATCAGAGTAAATACATCAATGACGGAATCCAGCAGGATTTTCGGATTTGTTGCTACAATATCGCACAGTCTGAATATCCAGCGGGTTCCATTTCTATAACATGTTGAAATAATAATAATAAATTCCTTTTCTTTGCCTTTTTAATGCTTCACTACAATTTTTTAAATGAAGCATACATATGCATACATGCATATTCATTTCTCTGTTCCCAAATTTAATCCTCTGTAAACTATAATTCTGATCTGTGTTTTACTTTTTCAATTATATGTCTATGTAAATTTTGTACTTCAAACTGCGGTTTTCCACACATATGTTTTTACTCCAGTCCCATATGTCTATATTGCACTGGGACTTGCACCTGTTTCAATTTTAATTAAGCACTCAGCCTTGCCAATGACGTATAATGTGTGCCTCCTTTTATATGGTGTCAGTTTTGGGGTAATTCACATGCCATGAATAAGACGCTCTGGTCGAAACGCGTTGGTTTACACGCCTAAAACTTGTGCCTCTGTGCTTACTGGACTACATTTTGTTTTTACTTGTCTAATAAAAGCAAGTTTTAATCTACTACCCTCCTTGATGCTGGATATTTGCCTTTCTTCAAGTTGCGTCTTATAATCAGGTGCATCTTATAAAGCGAAACATACGGTATGTCATTTGGCTTTTGGGTCAATAAATATTTAAATTAGTAGGTAATCTTTATGCTGTGCATACAACCTTGTCTCTTTAAAAAGTTGCTAAATACTTACACTTTATAAAAATAAAATTATTATTATATAAGAGGTAGAATAAACATTGAAGAAATAGCTCTATACAAAAGTGTTATATTTAAAGATACACCAAATTTAGCAAACATAGTGCAACACTTTATTTGCCTTGGAACAAATACAGGCAACACTGCTTTCAGAAAACTTACTTTATAGAGAACTTGTCAGGTGCAATATGCACTCAGAGCCACGAGCAGTTCTGGGTGTATACTGCTAATCCCTGCCTAATAGTCCCTGTATAAACTAGCATAGATAAAGAGATCTTTAGAAAAGGTATTTCTAAAGATATTTTATCATCTGCTAATGAGCACAGGGACTAGTCCCAAGGGCGTAATATCCTCCGACTAGCTGCCCTCTTAGCATGTTAGTACGTCCACAGGGACGTTCACAGTCATGCGCAGTATACCTTTCTGAAGCCAAGACACATACACCTGGCTTCATACTGTGCATGATCAGAAGTGCCCGGAATTCAGAAGTGCGGTCACAGTGAACGCAGGTACGTGCGTCATCGCTGGTGATGCTGTATTGAATAACATGTGTGGGCGCACTAACAGCATAAGAGGGTGGACTAGTCGGTGATATAACGCCCTTGGGACTAGTCCCCTCGCTTATTAGCATAAGATAAAAGATCTTTAGAAATACTTTTTCTAAAGATCCCTCTATTTATGCTAGTCTATACAGGGACGGTTAGGCCGGGATTAGCAATATCCCCCAGAACTGCTCGTAGTTCTGGGTGCATATTGCACCTGACAGGTTCCCTTTAATGATTCCTTAAGATGTATGAAATATCATTTTTTCAGAAATGCGCAGGATTTCCTGAAACTGAAAAGCAATAAAAAGCAATACATTTACACTACCATATTTTAACACCACGTTACAAAGAAATATAATCTACCAGTCCCAAGCATTTCAGATTCCATCATTTGTATGGTCATTAAAATAATTAACAAGACGTATTTGACAACATATATTGAAATTATACATGGTAGAATAGAAATCCAAAAGACTTACTGTGCCTTGAATAAGCTGTAATGTCCACATTTGCCAGATATTTGTCCAAAAAAAGGATTTTTAAGCTACAAATAAAAACAACAGATATACACAATGTTGCCAGGAAAGGTTTACGGTAATTCATTCTGGGCATCTTTACATTCAGCTAAAAATCTCCAAACAGTGAATATCTTATTTTCTGTCGCTGTTGGCATACCTGCAGGTTTTATACCTGGAAACACACCCAGTTTAGCAAATCCTCCCACATGTAGTGAAAAATGAGAATCATTAACCATTTAAATTACACCCAGTTAAACATTCATTTTATTGATAAAACACAATACAGTTATGGGTTTGGCTTCTCCATTCAACAGAGTGTCACGAGGAAGAGAAGAGCTGCTCTCACTCAAAGAGTTGTTTGCAGAACCTATTGTCCTTTTCTCTGCTAGACATAAACACCAGTTTAAAGGATACCGGTCACCAGAAAACATAGTATTTATGTGCAGCCATAGTGCTAATCTGTAGTTCACACAGTTCAAAACATATGCTGCTTTGTAACCTGATAAGTGTGAACATGAACACAGAGACATCGGATTGCACTTGCACCAGTGTTAAACAATGGGGTATTGTCCATCTACGATTCTTTTCTCATGCCATAACTGTGGCTTATTAGTGCACCCACTATTTAATTCATTATTTATTTTTATTTTTCATAACTCATTATTTATTGATGTTCTTTTTCTTAATTATTATTTTTATACGCACATTTGCATACTTTTCCTCTTTCAGGTCCATATGTCTGGCATTCATTTCCTCTTTGGTCAGTCTCTATTTCCATACACTATCGATTTATTATAGTTGTATTGGTTTACATTCCTTCTTCCATGAGGCCCTTATACTGTATATATGTCACGCTCCCCGGGTCCTCACCCCCGCTCCCCGGCTCACCTGCCACGCTCCCCGCTCTCCAGCCTCCGGTGCCCGTCCTTCCCAGGCCCCCTGGTGCCCGATTCCGGCGCCCGACGGCTTCCCAGGATCTGGCCGGCTCCCCTGCGTCCTCCTCTCAGCCTCCTTCCCTGGCTTCTGGCACCCGGGCGGCGCGCATGCGCATTAGGGCGCGCGCGCGGTCACTGACCCTTTCTTAAAGGGCCAGCATCCATTAACAGGAAATGAGGTTGAACAGGTACAGGGTATAAAGGGGGTTAGTGTCCAAGGGGGCGGGGCCTGATCTTCGTGTTTTCCAAGCTAGGAGTCAGGTCTCCTTGTGTCGTCTTGCCATACTCACGTATCTCTCTTCTAGAGCTGATCCTGCCTCGCCAGCCGGGCCTGCTGAATCCCGAACCCCGCACGCTGTCCGTCTGCCATCTGACAGTCCGTACCATCTCGGATCCCTGCAGTGACCCGTCATCTCGCTCCAAAAGGTTCCGGACCCCGCCTGACATCATCTCGGCTTCCGAACCTGAGCTACGTCACCCGGACCACCATCCGTGACTCCGTGGTCCCAGGGACTTCTTCGGTACCTTCACTTGCACGGACTGTTCTACTGCCCATACTGCTGCAGCTACCGGACTCCTTACCACCATCTTAGAGTTCGGCCCAGTGGATCCACCTCCTGGGTCTGCCCGACCGCCTGGCCCTGACAGTAAGATCAGGCCATGGATCCCGCTGCAGCACTAGCGGCCTTGCAAGAGGAACTCCAACGCCAGCGTGAAGTCCAGACCCGCATGCTGAACTTTATGACCTCCGTGGACACCCGCCTGTACACGTTACAAGCGGCAGTTACGCCTTCAACGTTCCGGGCCTCCACTAGTCAATCCACGGCTCCCGCACTCGTGGCAGCCTCTTCGACTGCTTCCCAACTCCGTTTGGCTTCACCACCTCGTTATGCCGGAGATCCCAAGACCTGCAGGGGCTTCATAAACCAATGTTCCCTTCATTTCACGCAGCTACCACACTTGTTTGCCTCCGACCAAGCCAAGGTCGCCTTCATCATGTCTCACCTAGAGGGCGAGGCACTGGCGTGGATGAACCCCTTGTGGGAGAAGGAGGACCCTATGACCAAGGATCTTCAAGAGTTCCTGCAGGCCTTTCGCAGCACCTTTGACGAGCCGGGACGCGCCTCTGCGTCTGCTTCATCCCTTCTCCGCTTACGTCAAGGAACACTGACGGTGGGCCAATACGCCATCCGTTTCCGCACCTTGGCTTCAGAACTCGGGTGGAATAATGAGGCCCTAACAGCCGCCTTCTGGGAAGGACTCTCGAGTCGCATCAAAGATGAGTTGGCGGGTCGTGACGTGCCCTCCACCCTAGATGCTCTGATTGCCCTAGCAACTCGAGTGGACCTTCGTTTTCAGGAGCGCTCCAAAGAGCTGTCTCGTGAGAGACGTCCGGTACGGCATTCTTCTCCCCCACAGAAGCCCTCCGTCTCTCAGTCAGCAACAGCTGGGATTCCCGTCCACGAGCCCATGCAGATCGACCGAGTACGACAGTCTGAACAACGTCGAGCAGAGCGGCTCGCCAAGGGTCTCTGCTTTTACTGCGGAGAGGACACACACCTCCTACGCTCCTGTCCGGAAAGGCCGGGAAACTCCAAAGCCTAGGGTTGGTAGGAGAGGCCTCCCTAGGTGCTGGGACTCTCTCAGACCCGGTTATGTGGACTGTACAAGTGTCAACGGGAGAGACGCGCTTCACGGCTGAGGCATACCTCGATTCTGGAGCAGCAGGCAATTTCATCCAGCAGGCCACTGTGGACAAGTACCAGCTGCCTGTTACTCTACTCGAGAAGCCCCTAGTGATTGCCTCTGTGGATGGGAGACCCCTCTCTGATACCATCTCCTGGGTCACCAGACCGGTCGAACTGCGTATCGGTGCCCTGCACACCGAGAACATCGCTCTCTACGTCCTTCCACACATGTCCCATCAAATCCTGCTGGGACTTCCCTGGTTGCGGACTCACGAACCATCAGTCAGCTGGGGTACTGGCGAAATCACCCGATGGGGTCCTGCTTGTCATGAGAAGTGTCTGAAGTCCATACAACCCATCCGACGGCCTCCGGTTCCAGAGAACCTACCGGAACTGCCCTCGGCCTATTGGTCCTTCGCAGACGTTTTTGACAAGAAGGAGTCTGAGGTACTTCCGCCACACCGTCCCTACGATTGTGCCATCGACCTGCTCCCAGGAGCAACACCACCTCGAGGACGGATATATCCGTTGTCCCCCGCCGAAACCAGGGCCATGTCTACCTACATCACAGAGAGCCTGGCAAAGGGATTCATCCGGAGATCCTCCTCTCCTGCGGGAGCAGGCTTCTTCTTCGTTAAGAAGAAAGAGGGTGACCTACGCCCATGCATCGACTACCGGGGTCTGAATCAGATCACCGTCAAAAACAAGTACCCTCTGCCGCTCATCCCTGAATTGTTCGACCGGCTCAGAGGAGCCCGTGTGTTCACCAAGCTGGATCTGCGGGGTGCCTACAACCTAGTTCGTATCCGCTCTGGGGACGAATGGAAGACCGCGTTTAATACTCGCGATGGGCACTATGAATACTGCGTGATGCCCTTCGGCTTGTGTAACGCACCAGCAGTCTTCCAAGAATTGGTGAACGACATATTCCGGGACCTCCTCTACATCTGTGTAGTAGTTTATCTGGATGACATCCTTATCTACTCTCCGGACCTCCAGACCCACAGAGAGAACGTACAGCTGGTCCTACAGAGACTGAGAGAGAACCGTCTCTACGCCAAATATGAGAAGTGTGTCTTTGAGCAGTCCTCTCTTCCTTTCCTGGGATACATCATCTCGGGTACTGGACTGCAAATGGATCCAAAGAAGGTCTCCTCCATACTCAACTGGCCTCCCCCTTCTGGACTGAAGGCAATCCAACGGTTCCTGGGATTCGCCAACTACTACCGCCAGTTTATCCCTCACTTCTCTGCCCTGACTGCTCCTCTCTCCGCTTTGACCAAAAAGGAGGCTAATCCAAAGGACTGGTCACCTGCGGCCGACGCCGCGTTTTGCTCACTGAAGCGAGCCTTTGCCTCCGCTCCTGTACGCCACCGTCCGGAGTTAAACCGCCAGTTCACCTTAGAGGTGGATGCCTCCTCCTCGGGAGCCGGAGCAGTGCTCATGCAGAAGTCCTCCTCCGGGAAGATGGTGACTTGCGGTTTCTTCTCCAAGAGCTTCTCAGCGCCTGAACGCAACTACACCATCGGTGACCGAGAACTATTGGCAGTCAAACTGGCTCTGGAGGAGTGGCGCTACCTCCTGGAAGGAGCAGTGTACCCCGTGATTATCTACACGGACCACAAGAACCTGGAATACTTGCGGTCCGCTCAGCGACTGAACCCACGGCAAGCCAGGTGGTCCTTATTCTTTGCCAGGTTTGACTTCCAGCTCCATTTCCGACCCGCGGACAAAAATGTACGCGCTGATGCCTTGTCTAGGTCTTTCATGCCCATGGAGCAGGAGGAAGAGACTACCCAACCTATCATCTCTCCTAGCAAGATCCTTCCGGTGGCCCCTGTCACCCTGGCCCAGATACCGCCCGGAAAGACCTATGTCTCTGAGACTGACAGACAAAAAGTGTTACACTGGGGCCATGCCTCAAAAACAGCCGGCCATGCTGGCCAGAAGAGAACATGGGGTGCGATTGTACGCCATTACTGGTGGCCATCCCTTCGCACGGACGTCGCTGCTTTTGTCTCTGCCTGCTCCTCTTGTGCCAGGAACAAGACGCCCAAACACCTGCCCTATGGCCGTCTTCTGCCTCTGCCGATACCCTCAGTTCCGTGGCAACACATAGCAATGGATTTTATTACTGACTTGCCATTGTCCTCCGGACACACGGTCATATGGGTCGTGGTGGACCGGTTCTCCAAAATGGCTCACTTCGTCCCTATGGCTGGACTGCCCTCTGCTCAGGAACTCGCGGAAGCCTATATACATCACATCTTCCGCTTGCATGGCTTTCCATCCCACATCGTGTCCGACAGAGGAACTCAGTTCACCTCCCGCTTCTGGAGGGCGCTCTGCACACATCTGGGAGTGACTCTGGACTTTTCTTCTGCTTACCATCCTCAGTCTAATGGCCAAGTGGAGAGGGTCAATCAAACCTTGACCTCCTTCTTACGTCACTATGTCAACGCCCATCACGACGACTGGTCCACGCTTCTGCCTTGGGCTGAATTCTCACATAACCACCACATCAGTGAGTCGTCCTCCAAATCTCCCTTCCATGTCGTTTACGGACTTCAGCCCTCCGTCCCATTGCCTATATCCCCTTCTTCAGATGTCCCTGCGGCTGATACTGTAGTCCGTGACTTCGCTGCCATTTGGGACTCTGTCAAGACGTCCCTTGGACGCGCTTCCCAGCGGATGAAGAAACACGCTGACAAGAGGCGTCTGGACCCTCCGTGTTTCTCTCCTGGAGATCTAGTCTGGCTTGCTTCCCAGTACATCCGGTTGAAGATACCATCCTACAAGCTGGGTCCTCGCTACATCGGGCCGTTTAAAGTCCTCAGCAAAATCAATGAGGTCTCCTACAAGCTCCAGCTCCCGGCCACGATGAGGATACCCAACTCCTTCCACGTCTCCCTGCTCAAGCCGGTTGTCCTTGGTCCCTTCTCCGCTGCTGCCAGTTCGGCTCCTCCTCCTATAGCCGATGACGACATCTATGCGGTAAGGGATGTCGTGGCCATGAAGACCATACGTGGTCGACAGTTCTTCCTGGTGGACTGGGAAGGGTATGGTCCTGAGGATAGGTCCTGGGAGCCCAGGGAGAACGTGGGCACTCCTCTGATCCGTGCCTTCATGTCCCGATTGCGGGGAGGGGGGCGTGGGGGGGGGGGTACTGTCACGCTCCCCGGGTCCTCACCCCCGCTCCCCGGCTCACCTGCCACGCTCCCCGCTCTCCAGCCTCCGGTGCCCGTCCTTCCCAGGCCCCCTGGTGCCCGATTCCGGCGCCCGACGGCTTCCCAGGATCTGGCCGGCTCCCCTGCGTCCTCCTCTCAGCCTCCTTCCCTGGCTTCTGGCACCCGGGCGGCGCGCATGCGCATTAGGGCGCGCGCGCGGTCACTGACCCTTTCTTAAAGGGCCAGCGTCCATTAACAGGAAATGAGGTTGAACAGGTACAGGGTATAAAGGGGGTTAGTGTCCAAGGGGGCGGGGCCTGATCTTCGTGTTTTCCAAGCTAGGAGTCAGGTCTCCTTGTGTCGTCTTGCCATACTCACGTATCTCTCTTCTAGAGCTGATCCTGCCTCGCCAGCCGGGCCTGCTGAATCCCGAACCCCGCACGCTGTCCGTCTGCCATCTGACAGTCCGTACCATCTCGGATCCCTGCAGTGACCCGTCATCTCGCTCCAAAAGGTTCCGGACCCCGCCTGACATCATCTCGGCTTCCGAACCTGAGCTACGTCACCCGGACCACCATCCGTGACTCCGTGGTCCCAGGGACTTCTTCGGTACCTTCACTTGCACGGACTGTTCTACTGCCCATACTGCTGCAGCTACCGGACTCCTTACCACCATCTTAGAGTTCGGCCCAGTGGATCCACCTCCTGGGTCTGCCCGACCGCCTGGCCCTGACAATATATATACTGTATCGATGTATATTTTTGTGCCTCTTTAATCCATGGGCAATTTCTTTAACGATTGTATATTGTATTCAATCATCAATGGGTGGACTTCCATATACACCATGTAATTACAATTAACCGTTATACTTATGCTTTTTTTTCATTCACTCTATATTTTCTTTGATATTTTACATATATACTGCTTGTATATACATATATATATATATACACACACTGTGTGCAGAATTATTAGGCAAGTTGTATTTTAGAGGATTTTTTTATTATTGATCAACAGCTATGTTCTCAAGCAACCCAAAAGACTCATAAATATCAAAGCTTAATATTTTTGGAACTTGGAGTGGTTTTTTTTATTAGATTTGGCTATCTTAGGAGGATATCTGTTTGTGCAGCTAGCTATTACTGTGCAGAATTATTAGGCAACTTAAAAACCAAATATATTCCCATCTCACTTGTTTATTTTCACCAGGTAAACCAATATAAGGCTGTGTGCACATGTTGCGTTTTTTACCGCGGAAACGCCGCTGCCTCTTGTGCAAGTGCCCAGGACCGATGGTGTTGGGCAGCAAGATGGTATCCCCTCCACGGGTAGGGGAGGTGTAGTCCCGGGGCCCAGGTGTTGGTGGGGAGCAGTGCTGGGGTGCCGTCTGGAGGTTGGACCGGATGGCACGGGTGTACTCACGATTAAGAATAATCCACACAGAGTCTGTACTGTAAACCAAGGGCAGATGCCGGTTGCCGTTGGAGAGGTGTGCTGGTCCCGCACACAGGTTAGCAAGGTAGGGACCCTTCCTCCTGCACTTGTGTCTTGCTGTGTGTTGATTTAATCCGCTCCCCTGTGGCTTTGTATACAGAGGGAGCTGTTGCCCGCAAAATCTGACCCTTGGGATATCAGTGGGTTCTGGCGGACACCCTATCCCCCGCGTTGGGCTTCCGTTTTGCTCTCTGGGCTTCTCTAGAACAAGACCTGGAACCTTGCTCCTGACTGGTGAATTAACAAGGGGCTTGCAACCTTCCTCGTCCTAAGGTCCAGGTACCCCACCTGTGCACGGCCTCCGGACCGGATTCCTGCTGTCGGTACCAGCAGGCTACAACCCTGCCCCGGTCCACTTCAGGTCTCCCGCGACCGGATCTCCGTTGCCTGTGGCCCTACACTGCCGTCTTCCACCTAGTCGGTTCTCCCACGGACCCTTGACCACTCTGCCACTTCAGCTCCTCTCTTCTAAACTCTCCTCTCTCTACTCAACTTCAACTTCAACTCAACTGACGTGTCCCCGCCCCTGACACCTCAAGACCCTTAGGTGGGTGCTCCCATCCGCCTGGTCCCGCCCACTGTTGTGTCTCTGTTGTCATGGGGGGGGACTAGGCTTTGTGGCTGGTGTTCCTGTGTGTGGGATGTAGTGTTGAATCCCAATGAGGAGGCGATTCCTGTACCCTTGGTGGGGGGTACAATCCTCTGTGACTACCTGGTTTTGCCAGGGCGTCACATACCCCCTTTACATTTGAAGTGGCCCCGAGCCCCCGAGTCCGGAGACCCTCGAGCCACAGCAACCCCCGAATCCGAGCAGTTCGACCGCTGCATGGGCGGCACATATATATATTCGATTTCTCACTTTAATCATTTGGTGTTCTTTATCTTGCACTTAGACACACACAGTACACAATGTATATACACTGTATAATCTTCCCTTTTATATCACTGAGCATTTTCACTTTCTTACCGCATAATTATTGTACCTTCATTCACAATTTCGCACATTTTACATTTGACGCGCCCACAATGTCCTGGGGGAGTTACAGCTCACCGGGCCGGTGTCAGTTTGGGATGTCACAGTGGCCTGGCCCGGTTTCGTGACCCCGTGTAACGTCCGGGTGGTGGAACCTCTGGACCGTACACCGGTTTCCCTTGAGGAGGCAGCCAGGCAGGTCACCCCGCCAGAGGGTCTGGGTGCACGGCAGCCGAAGCAATGTTGGTAGCCAGACAGTCCGTATGGGAGCAGGAAGGGTGGATGGTGTTCTGGACGGTGGTCCGGGTGACGAGGCTCAGAGTCCGAGGCCAGGTGGTAAGGTCAGGCGGGATCCGGGACTTGCTGAGCGATGGAACGGGTCACCAAACGGAGCCAGCGGAGCCAGGGACTGGAGACTGGCGGAGCTGCAGAGATGGTGGAACATCCGCCGAAGTCACCGTCAGGGTATAGGAATGAGAGTGGTTCGGAGCGGCTGGCGTGGCAGGACAGGCTCTACGAGACAGGACAGGGTTAATGCAGGCAAAGTACAAGGCAAAGCAATAGGGGACCTGAACACTAGCTTACTAAACACGTAGAACAGGCCCCACCCACCAGGAAGGTGAATCTTAATATACCCTGTACCTGTCTAAGCAATTTCCTGTTTCAAGGTGCTGGCCCTTTAAGAGAGGGTCAATGACCGCGTGCGCGCCCTAATGCGCATGCGCGAGGCCCGGGTGCCAGAAGCCAGAGGAGGGAGCAGTGAGGAGGAAGCAGGAGAGCCGGGCTGAGGCCGAGCAGCCGACGGGCGCCGGGAGCGGGGACCGGGCTGCCTGGGGACCGCAGGCGATGGAGCAGGAAGGCTGTGGAGCGGGGGACCGGGAAGCCTGGCATGGGAGCGGCGGAGCGCGGCCTGGGAGCGGGGAAGCGTGGCAGGGGAGCCGGTAAGAAGACAGAGGGGCCGGGGAGCATGGCAGGAGAGCCGGGGAGCCTAGCAGGGGAGCCGGGGAGCGTGACAGTACCCCCTCCCCCACGCCCCCCTCCCCGCAACCGGGACAGGAAGGCACGAATTAGAGGAGTGCCAACATTCTCCCGGGGCTCCCAGGACCTATCCTCGGGACCATACCCCGCCCAGTCCACCAGGAAATACTGCCGACCACGTACGGTCTTCATGGCCACGATATCCCTTACCGCATAGATGTCATCGTCAGTGATGGGAGGAGGAGCAGTACCGACCTCAGCGGAGAAGGGACCAAGGACAACAGGCTTGAGCAAGGAGACATGGAAAGAGTTGGGTATCCGTATGGTGGCCGGGAGCTGCAGCTTGTAGGAGACAGCATTAATCTTGCTGACGACTTTAAACGGCCCGATGTAACGAGGACCCAACTTGTACGATGGCAACTTCAATCGGACATACTTGGATGCAAGCCAGACCAGATCACCAGGGGAGAAACACGGGGGATCCAAGCGCCTTTTGTTCGCATGTCTCTTCATCCGCAAAGAAGCCCGCTCAAGGGAGGTCTTGACAGAGCTCCATATGGCTGAGAAGTCCTGGACCAGAGCATCTGCTGCGGGGACATCGGAAGCCGAGGATACTGGCAACGGAACCGAAGGCTTAGGTCCGTAAACGACTCGGAATGGAGAGCTGGAGGTGGACTCGCTGATGTGATGGTTGGGGGAGAACTCAGCCCAAGGAAGAAGCGTGGACCAGTCATCGTGATGGGCATTAACGTAGTGGCGCAGGAAGGAGGTCAGGATTTGATTGACCCGCTCCACTTGCCCATTCGACTGAGGATGGTAGGCCGAAGAAAAGTCCAGAGATACTCCCAGATGTTTGCAGAGGGCCCTCCAGAAGCGCGAGGTAAACTGAGTTCCCCTGTTGGACACAATGTGTGCGGGAAAGCCATGCAATCGGAATATATGTTGGATGAAGGAGTCAGCTAGCTCCTGGGCAGAGGGCAGCCCGGCCATGGGAATGAAGTGAGCCATTTTTGAGAACCGGTCCACCACAACCCATATGACTGTGTGTCCAGAGGATAAGGGTAAGTCCGTAATGAAGTCCATTGCGATATGTTGCCACGGAACAGAAGGAATGGGCAGAGGCAGGAGACATCCATATGGTAGGTGCTTGGGTGTCTTGTTCCGGGCACAGGGCGTACAGGCTGAGACAAAGGTTGAGACGTCTTTACGGAGGGACGGCCACCAGTAGTGACGGACAATCGTGCTCCAAGTCTTCTTCTGACCAGCATGGCCGGCGATTTTCGAGGCATGGCCCCAGTGCAGGACTCTCTGTCTGTCAGTATCTGGGACATAGGTTTTCCCAGGGGGTATCTGAGTTACAGTGACAGGATTCACCGGCATGATGTTGCTGGGGTTGATGATGGGCTGGAACGTCTCCTCTTCCAACTCCACGGGCACTAGGGACCTGGACAAAGCGTCTGCCCGCACGTTTTTATCCGCAAGCCGAAAATGGAGTTGGAAATCAAATCGGGCAAAAAACAAGGACCAGCGGGCTTGTCGTGGGTTCAGTCTTTGGGCTGACCGCAGGTACTCCAGATTCTTGTGGTCTGTGTATATGATTACAGGGTATACTGCTCCCTCCAAGAGGTAGCGCCATTCCTCCAAGGCAAGCTTCACGGCCAGTAGCTCCCGATCCCCGATGGTGTCGTTGCGTTCGGGTGCCGAGAAGCTCTTGGAGAAGAATCCACAAGTGACCATCTTGCCGGAGGGGGAGTTCTGCATCAACACTGCTCCGGCTCCTGAGGAGGAGGCATCCACCTCCAAGGTGAACTGTCGGTTCAATTCAGGGCGATGGAGAACCGGGGAGGAAGCAAACGCCTGTTTCAAGGAGCAGAACGCGGCATCAGCCGCCGGGGGCCAGTCCTTAGGAGTAGCTCCTTTCTTAGTCAAGGCAGAGAGAGGCGCAGTCAAGGCAGAGAAATGCGGGATGAATTGCCGATAATAGTTTGCAAAGCCGAGAAAGCGTTGGATAGCCTTCAGTCCGGAAGGAGGAGGCCAGTTGATGATGGCAGACACTTTCTCTGGGTCCATCTGCAGGCCAGTGTCCGAGATTACATAACCCAGGAAGGGAAGAGATGACTTTTCAAAGATGCATTTCTCGTACTTGGCGTACAGACGGTTCTCTCTAAGCCTCTGGAGAACTAGCTGCACGTTCTCTCTGTGGGTCTGTAGGTCCGGAGAGAAGACCAGGATGTCATCCAGATATACCACGACACAGACATAGAGGAGATCTCTGAACACGTCGTTCACCAGTTCTTGGAAGACTGCCGGAGCATTACACAGACCAAAGGGCATGACACAATACTCGTAGTGCCCATCCCGAGTGTTGAAGGCGGTTTTCCATTCGTCTCCAGAGCGAATGCGAACCAGGCTATAGGCCCCACGAAGGTCCAACTTGGTGAATACACGGGCTCCTCGGAGTCGATCGAATAGTTCGGGGATAAGCGGCAGAGGGTATTTGTTCTTTACGGTGATCTGGTTTAAACCCCGGTAGTCGATGCAAGGGCGCAGATCACCTTCCTTTTTCTTGACAAAGAAAAACCCTGCTCCGGCAGGGGATGAGGACCTCCGAATGAACCCCTTTGCCAGGCTCTCGGTAATATAGGCAGACATAGCTCGTGTCTCCGCAGGAGACAAGGGATATATTCTTCCTCTAGGAGGCGTGGTTCCTGGCAGTAAATCAATGGCGCAGTCGTAGGGACGATGAGGCGGTAGTACCTCCGACTCCTTTTTATCAAACACGTCCGAGAAGGACCAGTAGGCAGAAGGCAGTCCTGGTAGAGACTCTGGAACCGGAGGGCGTCGAACGGGCTGGATGGTTTTCAGACATCTCTCGTGGTACGAAGAGCCCCATCGGGTGATTTCACCTGTACTCCAGCTGACCGACGGTTCATGTGTCCGTAACCATGGGAGTCCCAGCAGGATCTGATGAGACATACGCGGGAGGACGTAGAAGGTGATCCTCTCGGTGTGCAGAGCACCGATCCGTACTTCCACAGGCTTGGTGATCAGGGAGACGGTGTCAGAGAGGGGTCTCCCATCTACAGAGGCGATCACCAGTGGTTTCTCTAGTGGGAGGACAGGCACCTGGTATTTATCCACCGTGGCCTGCTGGATGAAGTTGCCTGCTGCTCCGGAATCAAGATACGCCTCTTCCGTGAACCGGGTCTCTTCTGTGGTGACTTGAATTGTCCAGGTAACGGAGTCTGAGAGTGTCCCAGCACCCTGGGTGGCCTCTCCTACCAGGCCTAGGCTTTGGAGTTTCCCGGCTTCTCGGGACAAGAGCGTAGCAGGTGTGTGCCAGCTCCGCAGTAGAAGCAGAGACCTTTTGCTAGTCGTTCTGCTCTGCGTTGCTCAGACTGCCTCAGGCGGTCAATCTGCATGGGCTCGTAGGTAGAAGCGCCAGGTGACGCCGACTGGGGAGCGATGGGCTTCAGTGGTGGTGAGGCGTGCCGCATCGGACGCCTCTCGCGGGACACCTCTTTGGATCGTTCCTGAAAACGAAGATCCACTCGAGTCGCTAGAGCAATCAGGGCATCCAAGGAGGACGGCACGTCCCGACCCGCCAGCTCATCTTTAATCCGACCCGAGAGTCCCTCCCAGAAGGCGGCGGTTAGGGCTTCATTGTTCCAACCGAGTTCCAAGGCCAAGGTGCGAAACCGAATGGCGTATTGGCCCACCGTCAGAGTCCCCTGACGTAGCCGGAGGAGGGATGAGGCAGACGCGGAGGCGCGTCCGGGCTCGTCAAAGGTGCTACGAAATGCCTGCAGGAACTACTGGATGTTGGTAGTTACCGGATCCTCCTTCTCCCACAAGGGGTTCATCCAGGCCAGTGCCTCTCCTTCCAGATGGGACATCACGAAGGCGACCTTGGCTTGGTCAGATGCAAAAAGGTGCGGCAGCTGCGTGAAATGGAGGGAGCACTGATTAATGAATCCCCTGCAGGTCTTGGGATCACCGGCGTACGGGGTGGTGAGGCCAAACGGAGTTTGGAAGCATCCGAGGAGGCTGCCACGGGAGCTGCGGTCGTGGGTTGTGCAGTGGGAACCCGAGATGCCACAGGCGTGGCCGCTGCTTGTAGCGCGTTCAGACGGGCATCCACAGAAGTCATGAAGTTCAGCATGCGGGTCTGGGTCTCGCGCTGTCGTGTGAGTTCCTGCTGCAGGGCCGCTAGTGCTTCGGCGGGATCCATGGCCTGTTCTAGCTGTAACGTCCGGGTGGTGGAACCTCTGGACCGTACACCGGTTTCCCTTGAGGAGGCAGCCAGGCAGGTCACCCCGCCAGAGGGTCTGGGTGCACGGCAGCCGAAGCAATGTTGGTAGCCAGACAGTCCGTATGGGAGCAGAAAGGGTGGATGGTGTTCTGGACGGTGGTCCGGGTGACGAGGCTCAGAGTCCGAGGCCAGGTGGTAAGGTCAGGCGGGATCCGGGACTTGCTGAGCGATGGAACGGGTCACCAAATGGAGCCAGGGACTGGAGACTGGCGGAGCTGCAGAGATGGTGGAACATCTGCCGAAGTCACCGTCAGGGTATAGGAATGAGAGTGGTTCGGAGCGGCTGGCGTGGCAGGACAGGCTCTACGAGACAGGACAGGGTTAATGCAGGCAAAGTACAAGGCAAAGCAATAGGGGACCTGAACACTAGCTTACTAAACACGTAGAACAGGCCCCGCCCACCAGGAAGGTGAATCTTAATATACCCTGTACCTGTCTAAGCAATTTCCTGTTTCAAGGTGCTGGCCCTTTAAGAGAGGGTCAATGACCGCGCGCGCGCCCTAATGCGCATGCGCGAGCCCCGGGTGCCAGAAGCCAGAGGAGGGAGCGGTGAGGAGGAAGCAGGAGAGCCGGGCTGAGGCCGAGCAGCCGACGGGCGCCGGGAGCGGGGACCGGGCTGCCTGGGGACCGCAGGCGATGGAGCAGGAAGGCTGTGGAGCGGGGGACCGGGAAGCCTGGCATGGGAGCGGCGGAGCGCGGCCTGGGAGTGGGGAAGCGTGGCAGGGGAGCAGGTAAGCAAGGCAGAGGGGCCGGGGAGCATGGCAGGAGAGCCGGGGAGCCTAGCAGGGGAGCCGGGGAGCGTGACACCCCGTTGGTGTCAATAAAAAGGGGAGATGGGGATGATGGGAGTAGTTATTCGTGACGCCACCTGTGATGTGCAGCTATATTATGGCAGCTGCCGCTGCAAGGAGTTTCCTCTGAGGGCCGGTGGTAGTACAGCTAGGTTGGTACAGCTCTCTACAAGCAGAGCTCGGGCCCACAGGGAGGTTGTGAGTAGTAGTCCACTCTGGCTGCTGTGCAGCCAAGGCTTTGGAAGGTAGGGATGACACAGGGGTTGCAGTTAAAGTTCTTTATTCACTGAGATGTCACCGCCTTTGGGACTGCCAGACTCCGTTGTCATGAGCTCCAGCCGATCCCGGATAGTTCGTAGGTCAGAACCGGTGTTTCTTTCAGTGAGTCCTTCCTCCCTGCGCCGTGTTGTGAGTCCCTGCAGCTTGAAGCTACCCTGATACCCGAGTCCTGGGAATGGTTTCTTTCCCGTCCCGTATAGCAGGCAGCGCGAGTCCGTCGATGGGGCCGCCTTATGGTCACGACCCCTGGCTCTATATGCTGCTGTGCCCTGGGCTGTTATGATCCGGAACCATGGAAGACCACCACAAATCATTGGTAAAAGGTGACAAGAGCATTGGCAACTAATGTGGCCGCCATCCCCTTACTAACCATCACAACTAGAAGTAGCCGAGGGGTGAACTAACATCCTGTGCACCGCGAACCCAGCCGGAGAACTAACTATCCTAAAGGAAGGAAAGATGAATAACTCTCTGCCTCATAAAATAGACAAGAATAGCAAGCCCCCCACATTCAAAGACTGCGGTGATATAGGAAAAACACAATACACAGATAGATGACAGGTTTAGCAAAACGTGAGGCCCCCACTGATGTAATACTTATTATCTGTTCTGAGGATTTCGATAGCGTAGGGCAATGATCAGCAGAGACGAGTTTTTGATACAAGATGTTTTATAATCTGTAACCACGGTAGATAACAACGGAACAAACACAGCAATACAAATACACACAATACCTTCCCGAAACGGAGCGGAGGGAATTCCCGGGGCCACGCACCGGACTCCCCCAGGGAGACCACCAGAGCGAACCCCTATACAGGGACTGTCCGGCAATCACCCCGGAAGGCCTAAATGCGCCGCAGCCGGGACATAAGGGGCAAGCGGTAAAAGTCCAGGAGTGTCCGTACGGGATGATTGTCCAGAGTGGTTACGAACCAGAGAGAACCGGGCAGAGTGCTGACCGAAGATGGCAGATGGAATCCGGGCACAGCTTGAGAAACCGGGTAAGGTCCAGAGTCGGTCGGTCGGTAGTCTTTAGGAGGATCCAAAAGCAATCAGGATTAGCAGCAGCAAAGCAGGAGCACACAGCAAGCAGTATACTCAGGCACTGGACTGGGCTGAGAGGCGGCCTTTTAAGCAGCTGGACAGGAAGTAGGGCAACAGAACCTTAAAACTCCATGTTAACTGAGGGCAAGCTCATTCAAAAGAGAACTGGAAAACCTGGAAACCTGACATTACTCCCCCCCCCAGAGACGGCCTCAGGACGGATCAGGGCCCGGCTTGTCCGGGAACCGTCGATGAAACTGAGCGATCTTCCGGGGTGCCCGAATGTTACCCACCGGTTCCCAGGAATCGTCCTCGGGGGCGTACCCCTGCCAACGTACCAGATATTGAAGCCGACGACGATGGAGCCGGGAGTCAATAATGTCCTCAACCACGAACTGCTCCTCGCCGTCGACCATCACAGGCGGAGGAGGAGGCACAACACGACCACGAAACGTATTAGGGGAGACAGGTTTGAGGAGAGATACATGAAAGACCGGGTGTACCTTTAGATGGTGCGGCAACCGTAGCCGACAGGCCACAGGGCTCACGATCCCGGTGATCTTAAATGGACCGATGAATTTTTGTCCCAGCTTCTGCGAAGGAACACCCAATCTCAGGTTTTTGGTGGACAACCATACAGAGTCCCCTACCTTGTACATGGGTGCCGGTTTCCGGTGAGTGTCGGCCGACCTCTTGTAACGCTCCTGAGCCGTAGCCACAGTGTCCTTTAGAATCTCCAGATTTTGTCGTAGTTCCGTCAATCTGTCCTCCACTGCTGGTACCGAAACCGCAACCGGTGACCTAGGCAAAACATGCGGATGGTAACCCAAGTTAGCAAAAAAGGGCGTTACCTTAGTGGAGCTGCTCTGAGTGTTGTTATACGAGAACTCCGCCAACGGAAGCATCTTCAACCAATCGTCCTGTAGATGGCTGACATAACATCGAAGGTATTGTTCCAGGGTTTGATTAGTCCGTTCTGTTTGCCCATTTGTCTGAGGATGGTATGCAGAAGACAAACAGACATCAATCTGGAGTGCCGTACAAAACCCCTTCCAGAACCTAGACGTGAACTGCACGCCCCGGTCAGAGATGATCTCGTCTGGTACCCCATGCAATCGGAATACGTTCTGGATAACCAAATCCACTGTCTCTGCGGCTGAGGGAAGACCGGTACACGGAATGAAGTGAGCAGCTTTAGTCAATCGATCTACCACCACTAAAATGGTATTGTGTCCACATGAGACTGGCAACTCCACAATAAAATCCATGGAGATAGACCCCCAAGGGCGAGATGGCACGGGTAACGGTTGGAGGAGTCCCGTAGGAGCCACACGAGGGACCTTGCACCGGGCACAAACCACACATGAGTGGACATAGTCCTTCACATCCTTTAAGCAAGTAGGCCACCAGAAAAAACGGCTCAGAAATTCTTGCGTCTTCTGTACCCCCCTATGACCAGCCAACACGGAGTCATGGACCAACTTGAGAACCCGAAGTCTTACGGCCTCCGGGACATAAATGCGTCGCTCTCTCAACCACACACCATTCCGAAGAACAAGCGTTACATCATTCGGGGGGGGCAGCAAGAAATACGTCACCATCATAGGCCAGCTTGATGTCCTTCCACAAGTCCTGGTCCTGGAGTACTCCAACGAAATTGGCATCCGATAACACGGTCTGAGACGGGGTTCCAGGCACGGAGTCCACGGCGTGGATTCGGGACAAGGCATCGGCTTTCCCATTACGTGAACCTGGACGGTATGTAACGACAAAATTGAATTGGTTAAGAAATAGGCTCCAACGGGCTTGCCGTGGAGACAGGCACCTGGCAGACTTAAGAAATTCCAGATTACGATGATCCGTGAGTACTATCACTTGCTGCGCGGCTCCCTGTAAGTGGTGTCTCCATTCCTTGAAAGCGGAAATAATCGCCAATAATTCCTTGTCCGCAATGTCGTAGTTCCTTTCTGCAGGGGACAACCGGCGGGAAAAGAAGGCACACGGATGCAAGAGACTCTTGTCCCCGGTCCTTTGAGAAAGAATGGCCCCTAATGCATAGTCGGAAGCGTCGACCTCCACAATAAAGGGAAGTGCGGGATTCGGATGGACTAATATTGGCGCTGAGGTAAAACATACCTTGAGACGATGGAATGCTTCCTGGGCCTGGGCGGACCACACAAACTTCTGTCCTTTCTTGGTTAACAGAGTGATGGGACGGACAATCTCTGAAAAGTTACGGATAAAGCGTCGGTAAAAGTTGGCAAAACCGACAAAGCGTTGTACCTCCTTGATGTTTCCCGGTTCCGGCCAGCCCAGAATGGCTTGTATCTTGCTAGATTCCATGTTTAGTCCCTGAGGAGAGATGACATAACCTAAGAATTGTATTTGTGAGCAGTGGAACTCGCATTTCTCCAGCTTAATGTACAGGTGGTTTTCCCTCAGACGGGTAAGTACGGTCTTGACGTGCTCCTGGTGTTCCTGTAGAGAATCAGAAAAGATTAGGATATCGTCCAGATAGATCACCATGAATTGGTCCATGATATCCCTAAAAATATCGTTAACTAGATGTTGAAATGCCGCGGGAGCGTTACAAAGTCCAAAAGGCATCACTAGGTACTCAAAATGTCCGTACCGACATCGGAACGCGGTCTTCCACTCGTCTCCGGGACGTATACGAAGCAGATTATATGCCCCACGGAGGTCCAATTTGGTGAATATTTTTGCCTGTTGGACCCTCTCCAATAGCTCAGGAATCAACGGTAACGGATACCGGTTCCGGATGGTTATTTTATTCAGTTCCCGGTAGTCAATACAGGGTCTCAGAGTCCCCTCCTTCTTTTTCACGAAAAAGATGGGTGCCCCTGCGGGTGAGGTAGACGGACGAATAAATCCCTTGGCTAGGCTTTCATCAATATACTCTTTTAGTGCTGCTAGCTCAGGTGCCGCCAACGGGTAGACATGACCAAACGGAATCTCCGCCCCTGGGAGTAAGTCTATGGGGCAATCATACGGTCTATGCGGGGGAAGCCGGTCGGCTTTTCTTTTGTGGCATATATCAGCGAAGTCACGGTAAACCGGGGGTAAAACAGGTACCTGTACAGTGCTCTCCGTATTTGGTGGTACTGGAACCGGAACAGTTGGACTAATGGTCGGAATATTCTGCGGTGGGAAGGATATTTCCTTAGTTTCCCAATCGATGACCGGATTTGTAGACCGTAGCCACGGAATACCTAAAATAATCGGAAAATGAGGAGATGAAATTAGCATGAAAACAAGGGTCTCCTGCTGACCTGGCTTCATGACGCATTCTAGCGGTACGGTTTCCCGATCGACTGGTCCAGAGATTAACGGAGATCCGTCTACCGTCTCCATGGTAACCGGTGAGGATCCTTGCTGAGTCCGGATACCGTGTTTCCTGGCAAAAGAAGAGTCCATGAAATTTCCCCCTGCCCCAGAGTCTATCATTGCAGAGGTAGGTATTAGCTGTCCCTCCCACCGGATCTGAATGGGGAGCGAGCAATGGGTATATTTCCCTTCCGAGTCCTTCGGTGAGGTGGACATTACAGTCAAGGGAAATACCGCATCCAAGTGTCCACTTGCCTCAGAGATATCGGACTCTGCGTCCGTGTTGTCACACTCTGCCATGGCTGCCAATACCTTATTTGGGCGATTCGGACGTTTCGGACAGTCGATCAAGAAATGGTCCGATTGACCGCAATAGAAACACAAACGCTCACGGAGCCGGTGTTCGCGACGTTCATTGGTCTCTCGCTTTTGCAGAGAGTCTACTTGCATAGGAACGTCCTCGGCCTCACGTGGCGTCCTGAGAGCGGGTTCTCTGGAAGGAAATGTAAAGTTGTTTACACGGTTTACAGCTGCCCATTTTTCCTGTCTACGTTCCGTCAAGCGGGTATCAATACGCACACAGTGCTGGAGAAACAGTTCAAAATCCCCTGGAGATTCGGAACGAGCTAACTCGTCCTTGATGCATTGTTTCCCCAGTCGGTGTCTACCACTAACCTCTTAAATTCAGTGGCGTATTCAACGACAGAACGCTTTCCCTGACGTAAGGAAAGGAGAGCCGATTCAGAGGTAGCACGGCGATTCGGATCATCAAACATTTGCGCCATTGCGGTCAGAAAATCATCTAGGTGATTTAAACGGATGTCTCGGTTCTCTATCATAGGATTAGCCCAAGCCAGTGCTCGTGAGGTTAATAACATAATTATACATAACACTTTGGACCGGTCAGAACGGTAATAATCAGCATGTACATCAAAAAACAGTATACATTGGTTCACAAATCCACGAAACTGACCACGGTCACCATTGAAACGGAATGGGGGTAACCTAGGCATACCGGCAGCTGATACGGACGTAGTGGGGCCGGCTTCCTGAGCCTCCACTCTGACTTGCAAATCCTGTATAGCCGGACCCAGTACCTGGTGATCATGGCCCAGCTGTGCCTCCACATCTCTAAGTTTAGTCTGCACCACCTCCATCTCCTGCTGCAAGGAGTTAATCATAGAAAAGAGCTGATCTACTCCTCGTGTCTCAGTCATTGCCCCAGCGAAATCCTCTTTTTATGGCCTGAGTATAATGTAATACTTATTATCTGTTCTGAGGATTTCGATAGCGTAGGGCAATGATCAGCAGAGACGAGTTTTTGATACAAGATGTTTTATAATCTGTAACCACGGTAGATAACAACGGAACAAACACAGCAATACAAATACACACAATACCTTCCCGAAACGGAGCGGAGGGAATTCCCGGGGCCACGCACCGGACTCCCCCAGGGGGACCACCAGAGCGAACCCCTATACAGGGACTGTCCGGCAATCACCCCGGAAGGCCTAAATGCGCCGCAGCCGGGACATAAGGGGCAAGCGGTAAAAGTCCAGGAGTGTCCGTACGGGATGATTGTCCAGAGTGGTTACGAACCAGAGAGAACCGGGCAGAGTGCTGACCGAAGATGGCAGACGGAATCCGGGCACAGCTTGAGAAACCGGGTAAGGTCCAGAGTCGGTCGGTCGGTAGTCTTTAGGAGGATCCAAAAGCAATCAGGATTAGCAGCAGCAAAGCAGGAGCACACAGCAAGCAGTATACTCAGGCACTGGACTGGGCTGAGAGGCAGCCTTTTAAGCAGCTGGACAGGAAGTAGGGCAACAGAACCTTAAAACTCCATGTTAACTGAGGGCAAGCTCATTCAAAAGAGAACTGGAAAACCTGGAAACCTGACAACTGACTAAAATAGGAAAGGACAGGAAAGGGACTGATGGTGGCCAGAGGAAAACCCTGCAAAATTCCACATTCCTGATAGTACAAAAAGGCCCTCAGATCGCACGATCTGAACTCCGTCCTATACCAGGTGCTTTTGTCATACCAATGAACAGAAAACAAGAATCATAACAAATTCAACAAGACACAAACACATGGACCCAAAGGAGCTATACTCCAAACAGAACTGCAGGGAGTTCCCCAGCCAAGCAACTGAGGGGGAAAATCCTTGCATGCAAATAAACTAAAAACAACCACAGCAAATGACAAACCCAGATAAGAGCAAAAGAACCAAACAATAAATAAAGAGCAAGCACTTATCTGGGGTAGATGTGGAGTGGAGCAGAATGAAGCAGGCTGGTGATACAAAGAACAACTGACATCCGGCATAGCCTGCTATCAGACCAGGATTTAAATAAACAGAGCGTTAGCAAAGGAAACGCCCATTGCACAACACACCTGGTCCAAATCCTAACCATTCCTGGCCACCAGAGGGAGCCTCCCAGCAGCCAAAACATAACTAACATTCACAACACTGGGCACTGTGTGTAGGTCAGAAGACTTGAAATCCTCTGCCTGGCGGATTCTGCTGGTGGGACTTGCAGTGCCCACCAGCCTTGGGCTCCGCACCCTGTTCTGTGGGCACTCGGACCTGAGGATCTATGGCGCAGCTCTCCCCTCAGCGACCGTGTCCTCCTACGTCTCACTTGTTTCCTGGTTGCTGACTAACTGATTGTGTGTGTGTGTGTGTGTGTCTCCTTGCTCCCCGGTGTCAAGCTTCTCCCTTTGGGTTTCTGAACTAGTAAGCAGAGAGTCCACTACATTAGTGATGGCCAGCCCCCAAGTCTCTACCCTAACCCAGTCCCGATGAGAGGGCAACTAACTGTATGTTTTGGTGAATTGTGGTGGTTTACTGGCGATGACCTCCTCCTTACCTGGGATGAATACTGCACCTCTGGTGAGGTGCAGTACCCTGTGACGACTGAAGCCTCAGGGGCACCACACATTCATCGTTTCAACTATTCTATTTATTTTAGATTTATTTTTACATTTTATTTAATTTAATTGTTATCTTTTGTGATTCTTTGCATGTCTATATACAGTCGGAAAAATAAGTTTGAGCACTCATGTATGTGCATTCATGCAGTCCCTATCCTAGCTCCTTACCATTTTGGTACTTTTCCGTTCTTACATTATTTAACCACTTTTCATTGTCTCCTGCACTGTCTTAATTTATTTTGTCTTCCACCTATACTCTTTCCTCATTCTTATTTTCCATTATTTGTGTGTATTTACCGTACTCTTATGATTGCAGTAAATTACTATCTACTCATTTCATGAATGGTATCTAATCTTCCTATTACGTCTCCCAATGTTGCAGTCACCTGATTGCTACACCGGATAATTTGATTGGCCAATCAGATTCCCCTAATGCGCTGTGGGTGTATCCCTAAGAACTCAGACTACACAGCCGGTCACCTGACCAGCTTAAAGGTATTTTATGAACATTAAAACAGGAGAAAAAGGAGATCAAATGTGTAAACATATTTTATTCAACAAAAAAAGCTGGGTTTTGGTAAACACACATATAAAAAGAATTAAAAACATACAAAGAGTGGAACACTGGTATAGGCACATAACACACAAATACAAGGATATGAAAAAAATATATATATGGAGGGTGTAGTCATGTCACAATATATGATTTAATTTCTCATAAATATAGTATATACATAATCAATAGTGATGAGCGAGTACTAAAAAGCTCGGGTGCTCGAGGCTCGGGCCGAGCATCCCAAGATACTCGTGTACTCGGCCCGAGCACCGAGCCCAATGTTATCCTATGGGAGACCCGAGTATTTTTATGAAATGACCCCCGGCAGCATGTAGAAACCCTAAAAATGTCACAAAAGTCTCAGAAGAGTGCTCAAATGGCATGGCAACAGCATGGGGAAGACCCCTTGAAGCATTTATCGCTCAAAAGTCACAGCTGTGAACAATTTTGTCCGCGTTTTACGCCATTTTTACGGACTCACCAGAAAACCTTCAAAAATGACACCAAAATGAATTTTCATGGCGGAAATGTTAAGGGCACATACCCAATAGTGAGATAGAGCTGGTGTATGTTACTTTTGGAGATTACATGAAAGATTTTACGTGAAAACATTGTGTGGCACTCCGATGTCCCTGAGAAGAGACGTACATGAAGGCCTCTTGAGTCTAATGTGCCCATTTTGAGGAAGTGAGTCTTTGTAGTATTTTCCTTTGCCAGGGCAGTCCAAAATTGTGAGGTTCACCAATGCCCCTGCATACAGACGTGCATGAGGGCCTGTATACCTGAAGTGCCCATTGTAAGGAAGTGGGTCTATTGTAGTATAGCCCTTTGGCAGGACAGCCAAAAATTGGGAGGCTCCACATTGTCCCTGGATAGAGACGTGCATGAGGGCCTGTAAACCTGAAGTGCCCATTGTAAGGAAGTGGGTCTATTGTAGTATAGCCCTTTGGCAGGACAGCCAAAAATTGTGAGGCTCCACATTGTCCCTGGATAGAGACGTGCATGAGGGCCTGTATACCTGAAGTGCCCATTGTAAGGAAGTGGGTCTATTGTAGTATAGCCCTTTGGCAGGACAGCCAAAAATTGGGAGGCTCCACATTGTCCCTGGATAGAGACATGCATGAGGGCCTGTAAACCTGAAGTGCCCATTGTAAGGAAGTGGGTCTATTATAGTATAGCCCTTTGGCAGGACAGCCAAAAATTGGGAGGCTCCACATTGTCCCTGGATAGAGACGTGCATGAGGGCCTGTAAACCTGAAGTGCCCATTGTAAGGAAGTGGGTCTATTGTAGTATAGCCCTTTGGCAGGACAGCCAAAAATTGGGAGGCTCCACATTGTCCCTGGATAGAGACGTGCATGAGGGCCTGTAAACCTGAAGTGCCCATTGTAAGGAAGTAGGTCTATTGTAGTATAGCCCTTAGGCAGGGCAGCCAAAAATTGGGAGGCTCCACATTGTCCCTGGATAGACACGTGCATGAGGGCCTGTAAACCTGAAGTGCCCATTGTAAGGAAGTGGGTCTATTGTAGTATAACCCTTTGGCAGGACAGCCAAAAATTGGGAGGCTCCACATTGTCCCTGGATAGAGACGTGCATGAGGGCCTGTAAACCTGAAGTGCCCATTGTAAGGAAGTGGGTCTATTGTAGTATAGCCCTTTGGCAGGACAGCCAAAAATTGGGAGGCTCCACATTGTCCCTGGATAGAGACGTGCATGAGGGCCTGTAAACCTGAAGTGCCCATTGTAAGGAAGTGGGTCTATTGTAGTAGAGCCCTTTGGCAGGACAGCCAAAAATTGGGAGGCTCCACATTGTCCCTGGATAGAGACGTGCATGAGGGCCTGTAAACCAGAAGTGCCCATTGTAAGAAAGTGGGTCTATTGTAGTATAGCCCTTTGGCAGGACAGCCAAAAATTGGGAGGCTCCACATTGTCCCTGGATAGAGACGTGCATGAGGGCCTGTAAACCAGAAGTGCCCATTGTAAGGAAGTGGGTCTATTGTAGTATAGCCCTTTGGCAGGGCAGCCAAAAATTCGGAGGCTCCACATTGTCCCTGGATAGAGATGTGCATGAGGGCCTCAAAACATTGTTCCCATTGCAAAGGAGTGGGTCTCCTGTCGTTGTAATGTCCATTCTGAAAGAATGGGCAAAAAAATTTACCACTGGGGGTATACCTGAAACAACGGCCTAACTTTTGTAACGGTCATCATGGTGGCGCATGAGGAGAAGGAGGAGCAGTCCAGCGATTATCCAAAGTCCAGAAGTGTGTACCCATGGGTGAGTGGAGGTACATGGCAAATTCCCGTTACAAACTTTAAATTCCGCTCTCATTTGCTGGTGGTGTGGTGAAGTCTGTCCCAATCCAACCCTTGTTCATCTTGATCAGAGTCAGCCTGTCAGCATTTTCAGTTGACAGGCGGGTGCGTTTATCTGTAATGATTCCACCTGCGGAACTAAAAACACGCTCTGACAAAACGCTAGCGGCAGGGCAGGCCAGGACTTCCTAGGCGTAGAGAGCCAATTCATGCCACGTGTCCAGCTTGGATACCCAATAATTGTAAGGCACAGAGGAATGTCGGAGTACAGTTGTTCGATCTGCAAGGTACTCCTTGAGCATCTGGGCAAACTTAGGATTTCTTGTGGCACTACCCCGCACCTCAGGGGCTGTGGTACGTGAGGGGCTGAGAAAACTGTCCCACATCTTAAAGACTGTTCCCCTACCTCTGGCGGATTGGACTTGTGCCCCTCTCGGCTGTACGCCTTGGTTGTCCACTGATTCCTGACCTATGCCACTAGCGTTTTGTGAGGGGAATGCTTTGCCTACTTCCGTGACTATGGCCTTCCGGAACTGCTGCATTTTGGCTGACCTCTCCGCCTCGGGAATAAGAGACATAAAGTTCTCCTTGTAGCGTGGGTCTAACAGTGTTACCAACCAGTAATGATTGTTCTTAACGCGAGGGTCACGAGACAGGCAGCTTACCATAAAGTCAGCCATGTGCGCCAGACTCTTAACAGCCAGTACTTCAGTATCCTGACCAACACGATGACTGAACATGCTGTCCTCCTCCTCCTCCTCCTCCTCATCTACCCTGTCCTCTGGCCAGCCACGCTGAACCGAGGATATGACTGGTGTGCATGTCATATCCTCAATTTGGCCGGAGAGTTGCTCCATGTCTTCATCCTCCTCCTCGTCATAGTCCTCCACTGCACGTTGTGATGAGACGAGGCTCGGCTGTGTGTTATCACCCACACCCACTACTGTTTCTTGCTCCAACTCATCGCGCTCCGCCTGCAATGCATCATGTTTGTTTTTGAGCAGAGACCGTTTTAGAAGGCAGAGAAGCGGTATGGTGACGCTAATAATGGCGTCATCCCCACTCACCATCTTGGTGGAGTCCTCAAAGTTTTGGAGGATGGTACATAGGTCGGACATCCATCTCCACAACTCAGGTGTTATGTGTGGAGTTTGACCCATTTCCCGACGGCTTAGGTGATGCAGGTACTCAACAACTGCCCTCTTCTGCTCACATATCCTGACCAACATGTGCAGAGTTGAATTCCAACACGTGGGGACATCACACACCAGTCTGTGAGCCGGAAGATGCAAACGGCGCTGAAAGCCGGCAAGGCCGGCTGAAGCAGTAGGTGACTTTCGAAAATGTGCAGACAGGCGGCGAACTTTTACCAGCAGATCAGACAGCTCTGGGTATGACTTTAGAAACCGCTGAACCACGAGGTTGAGCACATGGGCCACACATGGAACATGTGTCAGCTGGCCTCGCCTCAAAGCCGCCACCAGGTTCCGGCCATTGTCACACACGACCTTTCCTGGCTTTAGGTTCAGAGGTGTGAGCCAGTGATCTGCCTGCTGTTTCAGAGCTGTCCACACCTCTTCTGCATTGTGGGGTTTGTCACCTATGCAGATTATCTTCAGCACAGCCTGTTGCCGCTTCACCGAGGCAGTGCTGCAGTGCTTCCAGCTTGGGACTGGTGTGGAGGGTAAAGTGGATGAGGATGCGCAGGAGGAGGATGAGGCTGAGGAGCATGACATTCCGGAGCTGTAGAGTGTGGGTGAAACCCTGACTGAGGTAGGGCCTGCAAACCTTGGTGTGGGAAGGACGTGTTCCGTCCCTCGCTCAGACTGGGTCCCAGCTTCCACAATATTAACCCAGTGTGCCATCAACGAGATGTAGCGGCCTTGCCCACAAGCACTTGTCCACGTGTCTGTGGTTAGGTGGACTTTGGCTGAAACAGCGTTGTTCAGGGCACGTGTGATGTTTTGTGACACGTGGTTATGCAATGCGGGGACGGCACACCGGGAGAAATAGTGGCGGCTGGGGACCGAGTAACGTGGGACAGCTGCCGCCATCAGGTCATGGAATGCTTCTGTCTCCACCAGCCTAAAAGGCAACATTTCCAGCGCAAGCAGTCGCGAAATGTTAGCATTTAGAACTGTGGCATGTGGGGCGTTGGCAGTGTATTTGCGCCTGCGTTCAAAGGTTTGCTGAATGGATAACTGAACGCTGCGCAGGGACAAGGACGTGCTTGATGATGGTGTTATTTCTGCGTAGGCAACTGCAGGTGCAGGGCCGGAGGAGGCTTGTTCGCAGGCAGCATGGACAGGGGATTGGCTCGCATGCACAACAAGCGAAGACGTAGCAGTGACATCAGCAAGCACTGCTCCTCGACTCTGTTGTACCTCCCACAAAGTCGGGTGCTTGGCTGACATGTGCCTGATCATGATGGTGGTGGTCTGGCTGCTAGTTTTGGTACCCCTGCTGATGCTGGCACGGCAGGTGTTGCAAATGGCCTTTTTAGAATCATCTGGAGCCAACTTAAAAAACTGCCAGACTCGGGAAGAGCTAACATTTGTACAGGCACCTTGTGTCGTGTTGTTGTTCCGGGGAACGGTTGCCTGACTTCTGCCTGGGGCCACCACCCTGCTTCTTACTGCCTGTTGGGATGCTACGCCTCCCTCCCCCTGTGCACTGCTGTCCTCGCTCTGCATATCCTCCTGCCAGGTTGGGTCAGTTACTGGATCATCCACCACGTCGTCTTCCTCTTCCGCACCCTGCTCCTCCTGACTTCCTGACAATTGTGTCTCATCATCGTCCACCCCTTGTTGAGACACATTGCCAACTTCGTGAGAACGTGGCTGCTCAAATATTTGGGCATCTGTACATACGATCTCCTCATGACCCACTTCAACAGGAGCTGGCGAGAGGGCAGAATGTGCGAATGGAAACGTGAACAGCTCTTCCGAGTGTCCAAGTGTGGGATCAGTAATGTCCGTGGACGTGTACTCAGCCTTGTGGTAGGAAGGAGGATCAGGTTCTGAAATATGCGGTGCAGTATCACGGCTACTGACACTTGACCGTGTGGAAGACAGAGTGTTTGTGGTGGTGCCAATCTGACTGGAAGCATTATCCGCTATCCAACTAACAACCTGTTGACACTGGTCTTGGTTCAAGAGCGGTGTACTGCTGCGGTCCCCAAGAATTTGGGACAGGACGTGCGAGCGAGTAGATGTGGCCCTTTGTTGTGGCGAAATTAGAGCTTGCCCACGACCTCGGCCTCTGCCTGCACCACCATCACGTCCACTTCCTTGTTCCTTGCCAACGCCCTTGCGCATTTTGCAATGCTGTGCTGACGTGTATTCACTAGACTTGTGCGTTATATCCAAGTTTGTGCAAAACGCACACAAGTGCACCTGTATGCTGCCACCGACAGGCCCACATGCGGTTTTTAAATGCAAGCACGGACGCACTAAGAACCTAACAGGTTTTTAGGAGCGACAATTACTGAGAAGTTTGACACTATCAGACACTGCTGACTGACGTGTATTATTCACTAGACTTGTGCGTTATATACTAGTTTATGCAAAACATGCACCTGTACGCTGCCACCGACAGGCACACACGTGCGGTTTTTAAATGCAAGCACGGACGCACTAAGAACCTAACAGGTTTTTAGGAGCGACAATTACTGAGAAGTTTGACACTATCAGACACTGCTGACTGACGTGTATTATTCACTAGACTTGTGCGTTATATACTAGTTTGTGCAAAACGTGTACCTGTACACTGCCACCGACAGGCACACACGTGCGGTTTTTAAATGCAAGCACGGACGCACTAAGAACCTAACAGGTTTTTAGGAGCGACAATTACTGAGAAGTTTGACACTATCAGACACTGCTGACTGACGTGTATTATATTCACTAGACTTGTGCGTTATATCCAAGTTTGTGCAAAACGCACACAAGTGCACCTGTACGCTGCCACCGACAGGCACACACGTGCGGTTTTTAAATGCAAACATGGACGCACTAAGAACCTAACAGGTTTTTAGGAGCAACAATTACTGAGAAGTTTGACACTATCAGACACTGCTGACTGACGTGTATTATTCACTAGGCTTGTGCGTTATATACTAGTTTGTGCAAAACGTGCACCTGTACGCTGCCACCGACAGGCACACACGTGCGGTTTTTAAATGCAAGCACGGACGCACTAAGAACCTAACAGGTTTTTAGGAGCGACAATTACTGAGAAGTTTGACACTATCAGACACTGCTGACGTGTATTATTCACTAGACTTGTGCGTTATATCCAAGTTTGTGCAAAACGCACACAAGTGCACCTGTACGCTGCCACCGACAGGCACACACGTGCGGTTTTTAAATGCAAGCACGGATGCACTAAGAACCTAACAGGTTTTTAGTAGCGACAATTACTGAGAAGTTTGACACTATCAGACACTGCTGACGTGTATTATTCACTAGACTTGTGCGTTATATCCAAGTTTGTGCAAAACGCACACAAGTGCACCTGTACGATGCCACCGACAGGCACACACGTGCGGTTTTTAAATGCAAGCACGGACGCACTAAGAACCTAACAGGTTTTTAGGAGCGACAATTACTGAGAAGTTTGACACTATCAGACACTGCTGACGTGTATTATTCACTAGACTTGTGCGTTATATACTAGTTTGTGCAAAACGCACACAAGTGCACCTGTGCGCTTCCACCGACAGGCACACACGTGCGGTTTTTAAATGCAAGCACGGACGCACTAAGAACCTAACAGCTTTTTAGGAGCGACAATTACTGAGAAGTCTGACACTATCAGGACTGTTTTAGACTGTGTACACCAGCCCCAGATATGATGAAGGCTGGTATACGGTCACTACTAGGAATGGCTATATACCCTGCCTGTATACAGCTACAATAGTCCTGAGAAGGACTCTTCTGGTCACTAGCCTGTATTCCGACCTGGTTATACCCGGCCTGCCCTGCCTGTATACAGCAACATTAGTCCTGAGAAGGACTCTGCTTCTGTACTCCGACCTGGCTATACCCTGCCTGCCTGTATACAACTACAATAGTCCTGAGAAGGACTTCTGGTCACAATGTTTGCAGCCCTGCTACGGAAATAACTATAAAGGGCCGCAAACCTTTCCCTGAAGCAGCAACACTCTCCCTGCACTGACTGTCTGGATGGCTGTGTGCAGAGCACAGCGTGCCCGCCGGTATAAAGGCTCGGTCACGCTGTGTAGGCCGGCCAATCACTGCAATTCCACAACTAACAGGGCTGTGGCATTGCAGTGGTCTGCCAGCCAATCCCTGCATGAGGGCTGGCTCTCAAAAGAGCGCCAACATGCAGGGATGAAGACCACGAGTACAGCACGAGTATCGCGAGATTACTCGGTCCCCGCCGAGTAGCCCGAGTACAGTGATACTCGTGCGAGTACCGAGTAGTGACAAGCATACTCGCTCAACACTAATAATCAATCCTATATTAAAGTGGCAAGTGCACACAGGAAACAACCCATGAAAAAAATATTGATGGGAAAGTATTATATAAAAAGTTGATTCCTAACACAGGGGATAACGAAAGGGAATGATGCAAACATGAAGCAATTTTCCAGTATACAGTGACCTGCATATATTCAATCCTCTAAGGCAAAGTGCTAGATGCATAAAGAGGTCAGCATATCCCCCAGATATTCCATATAGAGTGACCCGCACATGTTCAATCATCTACAGCAAAAGTGCCAAGTGCATAAAGAGGTCAGCAAAATCCCTAATAGGACCATATACCCACCATAAAGTGCAAATGCCTAAATTAGCTGCCAAAAGACCAGACCCCCAGACCAGAAGCTTCACACAAGCCCATCGACACATGTTTCGCAGGGAATTAAGTCTGTAGCTTCATTAGGGAGGGAAAGGTGTCATTTTATGAACAGGTTTTGGTGTCCTACATCCCTATACGCATTCTAAAGTTGCCAAATAATCTTTATTTTTGCTTGTCCAGGTGTTAACAGTATATGTCTTATTATGTCTCTTTCCTGATTGGTTATCTGTATCAGAGTGGGCTGGGCCACGGGGCAAATGTCCCTGGGCCACTCTCCCATCAGTTGTACAGGGCCGTCCGGCCGCCTGCTGCGTGACGTCAGTATAAGAGATATGGCCGTGCATAGCAAATTGAGCACAGCCGTGTCTACTCTACTGTGATGTGCATGCCGTCAGGCCAGCACTCTGAGTAATTTATGTGGTGCCCCTAAGGCTGCAGTCGCTACAGAGGTACTGCATCTCAGCCAGAGGTGTAGTATACCATTCCCGGGTAAGGAGGGGGTCGCAAACCGGTGTACACAAAACACAGACACTCTCACTTAGCAACACCCATCAGACCATGGTAAGGGCCTAGTGCTAGCCCGAGGCCAGGCTGGGTGGGTGGCGTCTAGTTGGTGGGAGCACACTGTAGAAAGATAGCCATTCGAGAAGGAGCAGTGGAGGAGTCAAGACCTGTGGTCTGGAGCTGCAGCAGCTCGGCCCAGGCACACGACAGGAAGAGTCCTGGAGCCCCTACTCCCCCTACGTCCCCTACGACCATACTTCCGTGGCCTCATTCCACATACGACATACCGGCGTGGAGGGACTTGGCCAAAAGAGGGGACAGGCCCCTCAACTAGTGGAGAACTTAAAGACTCAGATACCTAACCAGAGGCTAAGGTTACTTCAAGGGCCAAAGACAAATCCATACACAACCAGTGAAAAGGTGACCACATAGGGCCAAGTGATTGAGCTTCAAGCCACCCGATAGGGTCTACAGACACCGGCTCGGGGCTCTTTGTGTGCAGGCCCGAGACAGGTGGGAGAGGTCAGCGCAGGAAGATGACCAGGAAAGGAACACAGAAGGGTTACATTGAGTTGTGCCTCCGAACTATCCAGGATCGGCTGGAGCCTACCTTGGCGGGACCCGGCACCCCAAGGGCTGCATTTGTCTACACGTGCTAACCTGGAACTCTGAACTGTGAGTAAAGACCCTGTGACTGCATCCTTGAGTCGTCCCTGCGCCTCCGGCCCTTCACCCCGCTATTACAGACTACTACCACCATCAGCCCTGGGGCCCAGCTCTACCTGTGGGGAGCGATTCCAACTCTTCTGCATCACCATCGACCCAAGGAGAAATTGAACCGCAGCGGCGGCACCTATTTTGCCACATACCACAGATGGCGTCATGACATCTACCCTGTAAGGCCCCTTTCACACGTCAGTGATTCTGGTACGTTTGTGCTTTTTTTTAATCGTACCAGAATCACTGACATACGCAGACCCATTATAATCAATGGGTCTGCTCACACGTCAGTGATTTTTCACTGCACGTGTCTCCGTGCAGCGTACCCGCGTGTGCGTGATTGCTGCACGGAGACATGTCCATTTTTTTCTGGCATCACTGATGTTCCACGGACCATGCAGTGGTGTGGTCCGTGAAACACGTGCCAGAAAAAAACGTGCATTTAAAATAATAAACATTTTAACTCACCCGGCGTGCAGCGATGTCCTCTGCAGCCCGTGCAGCTTGCTGCTTCTAAGCCGGCTGATTACTGTCGCGCATATTCATTATGCGCAACACAGCCGACCCGGAAGCAGCTGCTGCGGGGGTCACCGCACTTCACTGTTTTTCACTGATGTGTGAAACGGGCCTAAATATTCCCAAACCACCACCACCATTTAATGACACCACCAGGGTTACGGAACTGGGCCCTGTCGCCGTGACATCCAGAGAACAGAACAGAGCCGGCCTGGTAGCTAGTAACCCCCAGGCCCCGGCGAGGGAGCGTCAACTTGCCGTCACAAACAGGATTTCGTGCCCGTCCTAATGGGTACTGTCCTAACGGGTATTGTGCACCTAAAAAACTGTGTAAAAAGACTATGCACTGGCGTCCATGGAAAAAGAACAGGCGCCATGTGCAATCAAAAAGGCTGGGTACGTGCGCTCTTTGTGCGCTGAATAGCAGGATGGCGTGAAAAGGTGTGCCCGCCTCCTACAGCTACAGAGGAAAAACAAAACTACCCAAAGTGCCCAGAAGTACCATCTTCCCATGATGTGGTGAAGGATGGGATAACTGCGTAGCAGATGAACTTTGAGTGCGCCATGGAGAGTAGCAACCGGAGCAACCTGGAGCGTGTGGTGGAAGCGACGAGTTCCTCTGGACAACTAGAAGAAGCACCGGTTCAGCAGCCAGCCCTAGAACCAGACTTCCTAGCAGAGGAGGTGAAGCGGCTGGGTCGCAGGCTGCTGTAACTCCCGGCGAGTGCCATGCAGAGGTGGCAGGAGTCCCTGATGGTGATGGTGGTGGAGGGATGTGCCATCTTGGAACCAACGACGCCGACCCCATTGGAGGAGCAGACCGACACCGGAGAGGTAATAGAAGTGACAACCTTTGTTGCCCCGGTAGCCGAGGACACCTTGGTGGGACCCCTTGTGACTCCAACGGCCCTTGCACCCAGCCTGGTTTCCCAATACTTGGCCTGGGATGTGATGACTGGTAATGAGGAAGGACTCTTGGCCCCTCTGCAGCCCACCATCGCACCCCGGAGTGCAGCAGCGGCCCACAGCGCAATGCCCTGCAGTGCCACTGAAATTCTATGCCAGCGTCAAATAGCCAAATTGGCTGTTGAGCAGGAACAGTGCAGGCCCAATGGGAGGCAATAGAGGCCTGCAACATGGCCGCCAAGAAGCGGCTCCACAAAGCCCGACCATCAGAACGGGGACCGCAAAGGCACGGTACGGTGTCAAAATTTGACCTGGAACGTGAATGGGGCTTTATTAGCGAACCCGGTCTTGCCAAAGACATTTTCATTTTCTGGCGTGATATGGAGTCCCTCCTACAAAAGGGTCACCCAGGCCACGATCTGTACCCGGGTGATACTGTCACTTACACCAGGCAGAAGGGGGAACGGAGTTGGTACGCCCTAGATGTAAAGATGCACCGGTTGAAGGAAACTGCACCGGAGTGCAGTCCAGCAGAAGCACCAGACCAGGAACCTGTTTCAGTCAGCACCAAGACTGCATCCTGTGACCAAGGGACACAAACACTGGGTCGCAGCAGTAGCCTCCCTAAACACCTGCAGTGCCCTCAGCTACAAGGCTGCAGACAGGGTGCAAGGTTGTTGTAAAGAGTAAAGTATTGTACAGAATGTAAATAGTTAACTTGCTTAGAAAGGATAAATTTGATAAATAACCGGTGTAATTGAAAGTAAAGATAATGTTTTTTTTTTCCTTGAGTAAAATGGACAACTGGGCCATTGGACGATGTGTGGTCAGGACTACCCTTGTAAATAGTTTCCTCTAGCAGAATTGTGTGACCACAGGAGTTAATACCCGATTGGCGTGGCCAAAGCAGTGAAGTGTGGTCCGGAACGGTCTGTCGCCCGCCCAGAGCCTAGATTGGGGTTTTGTTGGTGGCAAGTCCCCCATGTTATTGGTCAAATTGCTGCTCTAAGGCGGGCTTTACACGTTGCGACATCGGTAACGATATATCGTCGGGGTCACGTAGTTAGTGACACACATCCGGTGTCGTTACCGACATTACAGCGTGTAAACCCTAGGAGCGACGATCACCGATCGCAAAAACGTCAAAAACCGTTGATCGGTGACACGTCGCTCCTTTTCATAATATCGCTGCTGCTGCCAGTACAATGTTGTTCCTCGTTCCTGCAGCACCACACATCGCTGTGTGTGAAGCTGCAGGAATGACAAACATCTCCTTACCTGCGTCCCGCCAGCAATGCCGAAGAAAGAAGATGGGCGGGATGTTATGTCCCGCTCATCTCCGCCCCTCCGCTTCTATTGGCCGGCCACTTAGTGACGTCGCGGTGACGTCGCTGTGACGCTGAACGCACCTCCTCCTTGAAGGAGGGATTATTCTGCGGTCACAGCGATGTCGCCGACCAGGTATGTGAATGTGAAGCTGCCGTAGCGATAATGTTCGCCACGGCAGCAATCACCACATATCAGCCGTGCGACGGGGGCGGGTGCTATCGCGCTCGACATCGCTAGCAATTGCAAATAGTTGATAACCGAAGTGGTGCAAAGAACTCCTTGAAAATTTTTATGTTTTATATTACAGAGTTTTATATTGTAAAAGTTTTTATTATGTTGTAACGTTCAAGAGATAATGCCTCCCATAAAGGTAAAATGTTTATTGTTACCTGTTGTGCAGCATTAAAAAATCTGCATGTCATAAACACCACTCTATTTTTGTTTCTGTTCCAGCCAGAGGACGTGCTGGGATTTGCAGTGGGGGAGTGTGGTGCCGCTGAGGCTGCAGTTGCCACAGAGGTGCTACATCTCAGCCAGAGGTGTAGTATCTCATTCTTGGGTAAGGAGGGGGTCGCAAACCAGTGTACACAAAAAACAGACACTCTCACTTAGCAACACTCATCAGACTATGGTATGGGCTTAGTGACAGCCCGAGGTCTTGCTAGGAGGTGGAGTCTAGTTAATGGAAGCACACTGTAGAAAGTTAGCCAGTTAATAAGGAGCAGTGGAGGAGTCAAGACCTGTGGTCTGGAGCTGCAGCAGCTCGGCCCAGGCACACGACAGAAAAGGTCCTGGAGCCCATGGGAAGCAACCATACTCCCGGCCTGCCTCTCCCCTTCTGCCGGCGCCCAATTGTGGGATGTTCCTTGCGCATGTGCAGGACGCCTTCCGGGACGCCGGCGGAAGTGGATGACGCGGCCTCCGCTGTGCGGCGCGCGCCGAAAATTAGACATCAGGTGGGCTCCTATTATATATAAGTGGCCCCACAGCTACCCCAGCACCTCCTGACGAAGCGAGAGGCGAAACGCGCGTCGAGGTGCTGGGCGTTGTGGTCCGCCATCTGAGTTTACATATTGTGGCTCCCTGACTTCTCCCAGCTTTCACGGAAGCTCCTTGCTCCTTGCTCCTGATACTAGGTTGATACCAGGTTGATATATAATGTCTCTGAATGTTGGGACTTGCTTTCTTGAATAATGCAATTTCATAAATATTGGAAAACAGTTTAACCTCTAACGGAAGCTTTGTGCTCCTGATATTGGACTGTAATATATATTGTCTTTGAATGCTGTGATCTGCTTTCTTTGAATAATGCATTATCATGTAACTTGGAAAATAGTTTAACCTTATTATTGCTTCCATCCATACGGTTTGGATTATAGATTTGGTTGCAATATGAGATGCAAGTTGCAGGTTGAATATTCAACCCTTTGAGCTACATTGGCACCTTACTATAGCTGTGTGAGATCATCGGATGTGTCTATGTTTATTTATACCCAGGAATTTATATGTATACATGATATATTAATTATTGATATTATGGCTGTTCCACAACGCACCAGTTTTTTCATTGTATGGTTTTATGGGGTAGGGTTCTTTTAAATTTCTGTGTAAACCAGCATCTAATAAAGAAATATTGTATTTTAAATATGATGGAATAAAATTTGACACGTTTTCTAATCATGATGGATACTTTATGAATTATTGAAAAACCTCTATTTGCAGAAACACCTTTTTCGGTTCTATAGTAAAGAGAAGACTCCATGAAAGTAAATACAAAGGGTTCACATCTAGATGCAAACCATTCATCAATTCCAAAAATAGACAGGCCAGAGTTAAATTTGCTGAAAAACACCTCATGAAGCCAGCTCAGTTCTGGAAAAGTATTCTATGGACAGATGAGACAAAGATCATCCTGTACCAGAATGATGGGAAGAAAAAAGTTTGGAGAAGAAAGGGAACAGCACATGATCCAAGGCACACCACATCCTCTGTAAAACATGGTGGAGGCAACGTGATGGCATGGGCATGCATGGCTTTCAATGGCACTGGGTCACTTGTGTTTATTGATGACATAACAGCAGACAAGAGTAGCCGGATGAATTCTGAAGTGTACCGGGATATACTTTCAGCCCAGATTCAGCGAAATGCCGCAAAGTTGATCGGACGGCGCTTCATAGTACAGATGGACAATGACCCCAAGCATACAGCCAAAGCTACCCAGGAGTTCATGAGTGCAAAAAAGTGGAACATTCTGCAATGGCCAAGTCAATCACCAGATCTTAACCCAATTGAGCATGCATTTCACTTGCTCAAATCCAGACTTAAGACGGAAAGACCCACAAACAAGCAAGACCTGAAGGCTGCGGCTGTAAAGGCCTGGCAAAGCATTAAGAAGGAGGAAACCCAGCGTTTGGTGATGTCCATGGGTTCCAGACTTAAGGCAGTGATTGCCTCCAAAGGATTCGCAACAAAATATTGAAAATAAAAATATTTTGTTTGGGTTTGGTTTATTTGTCCAATTACTTTTGACCTCCTAAAATGTGGAGTGTTTGTAAAGAAATGTGTACAATTCCTACAATTTCTATCAGATATTTTTGTTCAAACCTTCAAATTAAACGTTACAATCTGCACTTGAATTCTGTTGTAGAGGTTTCATTTCAAATCCAATGTGGTGGCATGCAGAGCCCAACTCGCGAAAATTGTGTCACTGTCCAAATGTTTCTGGACCTAACTGTACAGTTAGGTCCAGAAATATTTGGACAGTGACACAAGTTTTGTTATTTTAGCTGTTTACAAAAACATGTTCAGAAATACAAATATATATATAATATGGGCTGAAAGTGCACACTCCCAGCTGCAATATGAGAGTTTTCACATCCAAATCGGAGAAAGGGTTTAGGAATCATAGCTCTGTAATGCATAGCCTCCTCTTTTTAAAGGGACCAAAAGTAATTGGACAAGGGACTCTAAGGGCTGCAATTAACTCTGAAGGCGTCTCCCTCGTTAACCTGTAATCAATGAAGTAGTTAAAAGGTCTGGGGTTGATTACAGGTGTGTGGTTTTGCATTTGGAAGCTGTTGCTGTGACCAGACAACATGCGGTCTAAGGAACTCTCAATTGAGGTGAAGCAGAACATCCTGAGGCTGAAAAAAAAGAAAAAATCCATCAGAGAGATAGCAGACATGCTTGGAGTAGCAAAATCAACAGTCGGGTACATTCTGAGAAAAAAGGAATTGACTGGTGAGCTTGGGAACTCAAAAAGGCCTGGGCGTCCACGGATGACAACAGTGGTGGATGATCGCCGCATACTTTCTTTGGTGAAGAAGAACCCGTTCACAACATCAACTGAAGTCCAGAACACTCTCAGTGAAGTAGGTGTATCTGTCTCTAAGTCAACAGTAAAGAGAAGACTCCATGAAAGTAAATACAAAGGGTTCACATCTAGATGCAAACCATTCATCAATTCCAAAAATAGACAGGCCAGAGTTAAATTTGCTAAAAAACACCTCATGAAGCCAGCTCAGTTCTGGAAAAGTATTCTATGGACAGATGAGACAAAGATCAACCTGTACCAGAATGATGGGAAGAAAAAAGTTTGGAGAAGAAAGGGAACGGCACATGATCCAAGGCACACCACATCCTCTGTAAAACATGGTGTAGGCAACGTGATGGCATGGGCATGCATGGCTTTCAATGGCACTGGGTCACTTGTGTTTATTGATGACATAACAGCAGACAAGAGTAGCCGGATGAATTCTGAAGTGTACCGGGATATACTTTCAGCCCAGATTCAGCCAAATGCCGCAAAGTTGATCGGACGGCGCTTCATAGTACAGATGGACAATGACCCCAAGCATACAGCCAAAGCTACCCAGGAGTTCATGAGTGCAAAAAAGTGGAACATTCTGCAATGGCCAAGTCAATCACCAGATCTTAACCCAATTGAGCATGCATTTCACTTGCTCAAATCTAGACTTAAGACGGAAAGACCCACAAACAAGCAAGACCTGAAGGCTGCGGCTGTAAAGGCCTGGCAAAGCATTAAGAAGGAGGAAACCCAGCGTTTGGTGATGTCCATGGGTTCCAGACTTAAGGCAGTGATTGCCTCCAAAGGATTCGCAACAAAATATTGAAAATAAAAATATTTTGTTTGGGTTTGGTTTATTTGTCCAATTACTTTTGACCTCCTAAAATGTGGAGTGTTTGTAAAGAAATGTGTACATTTCCTACAATTTCTATCAGATATTTTTGTTCAAACCTTCAAATTAAACGTTACAATCTGCACTTGAATTCTGTTGTAGAGGTTTCATTTCAAATCCAATGTGGTGGCATGCAGAGCCCAACTCGCGAAAATTGTGTCACTGTCCAAATATTTCTGGACCTAACTGTATGTATATGCTGCTATGTGAATATATCTGTGTACGTATCTTTGTATGTATATGCACGTGTACATCATGTCGGTATACTGAATGTGTACACATCTCTGTACTGTGTTTACATGTCCAAGTTTCTAGGGTTGTATGTGTGTTTGTAAGATGAGTGTATGTAATAATTTATGATGGTGTATGTGTAAAACATTTATATGTTTAGGGCACAACACTAAAGCAGACTTTACACGCTGTGACATCACTAGCAATTGCTAGCGATGTTGAGCGCGATAGCATCCACCTTCGTCGTACGGACGATATGTGATGATCGCTGCCGTAGCGAACATTATCGCTACGGCAGCGTCATACGCACATACCTGCTCTGTGACGTCGCTCTGACCGGTGAACCGCCTCCTTTCTAAGCCACTATTTACACAGCATCTCTTACAATCCCTCTGTGTTTCAGGTCACTCTGGGAATCTCCTCCTCCCCCTCCCCTTTTTTTTTCCTCTTCTCTCCCTTCTCTATATCTGCTATATATAATATGTACATCCATACTCAAGTCACTTTTCTTATTGTTTTTTACTTTTCAGCAATCTTTTTCCTTGTCTGTTTTATAGGCCCCCTTCACACGTCCGTGAAACACGTGTGTGTTTGGTCCGTTTACGTATGTACCGGAGACACGGACACATGTACTCCAATGTTATTTAATGTTTGTAGTTACAAGTGCGTTATTCTGTACTGTGCGTGTGTCCGTGTGCGTGAAACGTAAGTGTATCCATATTGCATGGATGCATGTCCGTTTTCTGCATGGAACACGCACACACGCACCCAATGAAAGTCTATGGGTCCATGAGTACACGTACGTGACACGGATGCATCTCCGTATGCTCCGTGTACGTTTTGTGCTTTTTTCTAGCAATGTCGGTCCTTTTTTTTTTCTGTGTATGTCAGTCAATCTCCCTCAGTCCGTCGGTCGGTCTCTCTCTCTTGTCTGTCCCTCTCTCTCTCTGTCCATGTCGGTCAGTCTCCCCCCTCTCTCATACTCACCGTTCCCTGATCACCGGCGTGGCGCTGCACAGCTGTTAAAAAAACTCTGGCGGCTTTTACTATTTTGAAAAAGCCGGCCGCTCATTAATCAATCTAGTATTCCCTGCTTTCCCCGCCCACCGGCGCCTATGATTTGTTGCAGTGAGACACGCCCCCATGCTGAGTGACAGCTGTCTCACTGCAACCAATCACAGCAGCCGGTGGGCGGGTCTATACTGTTTAAGAAGAGTTCAGTGACCGCGCACGCGCCCTAATGCGCATGCGAGAGTCCCGTGTGCCGGAGACCAGAGCAGGAAGTGGTGCAGAAGATGCAGGAGAGCCCGACGGTGTGTCCTGGGTCGCAGGGGAATGCCAGGACCGAGGGAACAGAAGCACGGGGGGCGCAGAAGAGGGGGAGTGAACCGAGGAGTCGTGGGCAGGAGGACCGGGGACCGGAGCGGTGAGTGAGAGGCGGCGACAGGACCCGGGAAGCGTGACAGTACCCCCTCTCTCACGCCCCCCTCCCCGCACCCGGGACAAGAAGTCACGTATCAGAGGGGTGCCAACGTTCTCCCGGGGTTCCCAGGACCTGTCCTCGGGACCGTAACCTGCCCAGTCGATGAGGAAGAACTGCTTACCCCTCACGGTCTTCATGGCTACTATATCTCTTACCGCATAGACATCATCGCCTGCAATGGGAGGAGGAAGATTACTGGCGTCAGAGGAGAAGGGACCAAGGACAACAGGCTTGAGCAGGGAGACGTGGAAGGAGTTAGGTATCCGCATCATGGCCGGGAGCTGCAGCTTGTAGGAGACCACATTGATCCTTCTAACGACCTTGAAAGGATCAATATACCGCGGACCCAACTTGTACGATGGCATCTTCAACCAGACATGTTTGGAGGCAAGCCACACCAAGTCTCCAGGAGAGAAACGAGGAGGGTCAAGGCGTATTTTGTCCGCGTGGCTCTTCATCTGTGCGGAAGCACGTTCAAGGGAGGTCTTCACTGAGCTCCATATAGTAGTAAAGTCCCTGGAAAGGGCATCCGCAGCGGGGACATCAGAGGCCAAAGATACCGGCAAAGGAACGGAAGGCTGAAGGCCGTAGACAACATGGAAGGGAGAGCTGGAGGTGGACTCGCTGACGTGATGGTTATGAGAGAACTCAGCCTAAGGGAGAAGCGAGGACCGAGGACGAAGTGTCGCAGGAAGGAAGTCAGGATCTGGTTGACTCGTTCCACTTGGCCATTTGACTGGAGATGGTAGGCCGAGGAAAAGTCCAGAGTTACTCCCAGATGTTCGCAGAGAGCCCTCCAAAAGCGCGAGGTGACTTGAGTTCCCCTGTCGGACACGATATGTGCGGGAAAGCCGTGCAGCCGGAAGATATGCTGTATAAAGGCGTCAGCGAGCTCCTGGGCAGAGGGCAGTCCGACCATGGGGACGAAATGAGCCATCTTTGAGAACCGATCCACCACGGCCCAGATGACCGTATGTCCGGAGGACAAGGGAAAGTCCGTGATAAAGTCCATGGCAATATGTTGCCAGGGGACGGAGGGAATCGGCAGAGGGAGGAGAAGACCATAGGGCAGGTGCTTGGGCGTCTTGTTCCGGGCACAGGATGGACAGGCGGAGACAACGGAGACGACCTCCTTGCGGAGAGACGGCCACCAATAGTGACGGTCAATCGTATTCCAAGTTTTCTTTTCACTGGCATGCCCGACTATTTTCGAAGAATGTCCCCATTGTAGGACTTTAAGTCTGTCGACCTCCTTGACCTAGGTCTTCCCAGGGGGTATCTGCGCCAGAGTGACAGGAGCCACCAGAACAACCTTACTGGGACAGATGATGGACTGGATCGTCTCTTCCTCCTGTTCCACTAGCACAAAGGATTGGGACAAGGCATCCGCCCGCACTCCAAAAATGGAGTTGGAAGTCAAACTGGGCAAAGAACAGGGACCAACGGGCTTGTCGCGGGTTCAGTCTTTGGGCAGATCGCAGATACTTCAGGTTCTTATGGTCAGTGTAAATGATAACCGGGTACACCGCACCCTCCAAGAGGTAACGCCATTCCTCCAAGGCCAGCTTGACAGCCAGAAGCTCTCGATCGCCAATGGTGTAGTTGCGTTCCGGTGCCGAGAAGATCTTAGAGAAGAAGCCGCAGGTGACCATCTTCCCGGTGGCTGACTTCTGCATAAGCATGGCCCCAGCTCCTGAAGAGGAGGCGTCCACCTCCAAGGTGAATTGTCGGTTCAACTCCGGTCGGTGGAGAACGGGGGAGGAGGCAAACACCCGCTTCAGGGAACGGAAAGTGGTGTCGGCCGCAGATGACCAGTCTTTCAGGTTAGCCCCCTTCTTGGTCAAGGTGGAGAGAGATGCTGTCAGAGCAGAGAAGTGAGGGATGAACTGGCAATAATAGTTGGCAAAGCCAAGGAAGCGTTGAATGGCTTTCAGTCCGGAAGGAGGAGGCCAGTTGAGGATAGAAGAGACCTTCTCGGGATCCATCTGCAGACCGGTGTCGGAGATCACGTAGCCCAGAAAGGGAAGGGACGACCGTTCAAACACACATTTCTCGTATCTGGCGTACAGATGATTCTCCCTAAGACTTTGTAGTACGAGGCACACATTCTCTCTGTGGGTCGACAAGTCCGGGGAATTGACCAGGATGTCGACCAGGTATACGACCACACAGACGTAGAGGAGATCCCTGAACACGTCATTCACCAGTTCCTGGAAGACAGCCAGAGCGTTGCAAAGACCAAAGGGCATCACACAATATTCATAGTGCCCATCACGGGTGTTGAATGCAGTCTTCCATTCGTTCTCTGAGCGAATACGAACCAGGTTGTAAGCTCTGCGAAGGTCTAACTTGGTGAATATACGAGCCCCCCTGAGCCGATCGAATAGTTCTTGGATCAGAGGCAGGGGGTACTTGTTTTTTACGGTGAGCTGGTTCAAGCCCCGGTAGTCGATGAAGGGGCGTAGGTCGCCTTCTTTCTTCTTGACGAAGAAGAAGCCTGCTCCAGCAGGAGACGAGGATCTCCGAATGAATCCCGTCACCAGATTCTCTGTGATGTAGTCTGACATGGCCCGGGTTTCAGCAGGAGACAAGGGGTATATCCGTCCCGAGGGGGAGTGGTTCCAGGCAGCAAGTCGATAGTACAGTCGTAGGGTCGATGTGGTGGAAATACCTCTGACTCCTTCTTGTCAAAAACGTCCACGAAGGACCAATAGGCGGAAGGCAGTTCTGGTAGGAACTCCGGGGCTGGAGGCTGATGGATGGGCTGTACGGACTGCAGACAGTTCTCATGACAAGACAGGCCCCAACGGTTGATCTCTCCAGAACGCCAGCTGACAGTAGGTTCATGCACCCGTAACCAGGGTAAGCCCAGCAGGAGCGAGTGAGACATGCGTGGAAGGACATAGAAAGCGATCTTCTCGGTATGCAGGGCACCGATACGGAGTTCCACGGGCTTGGTGATAAACAAGACAGTGTCGGACAGAGGTTTCCCATCCACAGAGGCAATCACAAGGGGTTTCGCAAGCGGAATAACAGGTATCCGGTACTTGTCCACCGTAGCTTGTTGAATGAAGTTGCCTGCTGCCCCTGAATTGAGATATGCCTCTGCCGTGAACCGGGTCTCCTCCATCGTCACTTAGACCATTCATGTAACTGGGTCTGAGAGAGTTCCGGTACCTAGGGTGGCCTCTCCTACAATCCCTAGGGTATGGAGTTTCCCAGCTTCTCGGGACAGGAACGCAGCAGGTGTGTACCGTCTCCGCAGTAGAAACACAGGCCCTTGGCGAGCCGTTCTGCTCGGCGTTGCTCGGACTGCCTCGGTTGGTCTATTTGCATAGGCTCATGAGTAGAGGAGCCAGATGGCGCTGACTGAGGGACGGTGGACTTCAGCGAAGGAGAGGAGTGCCGTGTCGGACGTCTCTCGCGGGACACTTCTTTGGACCATTCCTGGAAACGGAGATCCACTCGGGTTGCTAGGGTGACCAGGACAACCAAGGTGGAGGGAACATCGCGGCCGGCCAACTAGTCCTTGATGCGACCGGAGAGCCCCTCTCAGAAGGCTGAGGCAATGCCTCATTGTTCCACCCTAGTTTAGAGGCCAGTGTACGAAACCGGATGGCATATGTCGCGGGCGGAGAGAGAGGTTTTGAGAATGCCACTCGCCTGGGGGGGTTCGCTGGCGCTCGGATCCAGTGCTTCTGTTCCTCGGTGGCTCGAGCGGCGCCTCCTTGCCCACGAGTGAAAGGGGAGGTTAGTGGTGGGATGTCGGTTGTGACGCCACCCACGGGGTTGTGGTGATGGTGGGCACCACCGCTGCTGGTCACGGGGGATCCCGGGAGCGATGGCGGGGAGCAGCTGAGGTGTTGGCCCCTCCGTGGGTAGGGGCGGTTGGTCCCGGGGCCCCAGTTCGGGGAGTAGTGAGGAGGGGATAGGTGCAGGTGCCGATGCGGGGAGGCAGCGCGGAAGCGGAGGCAGCGCCGTGCCAGGTGGCACTGGTGTACTCACTCAGGTAGTCAATAACAGAGTCTCTGGTAAACCAAACGGCTGGATGGACGGGGCCCACGGTCGGCTGCGGGGTCTTCTTTCTCCCCGGACGGGTTGATGATGGCTGTCTTTCCCTGCACCTGTGTGTAAGTGTTTGACCCCTATGGATTCCCACGGGTGGTCCGCTCCCCGGCTTGTACGTGTCGGGAGAGCCCGTGTTGCCCGCAGGCGCTGGCCCTTGGATCCCTGGCCGTGGCGGTGGCGCTTATCCGGACGGGTTGGGCTGTTGCCTTCTGATGGGACTTGGTTGGGAATGAAGCCCGAGGTCCAGACCGCAATCAGAGAATTTGACCGTTACGGTGGCTTCCGAGCCTAGTCGGGGTCTGAGTACCCTGCCTTGGTGCTTAGCTTCGGTCCGCTCCCCGGCTCAGTACCGGCGGGTCACCGCCCGACCCCGGTCCTACGGTTCCACAGACTCCCACTAACGCCTGCAGACGGCCACCACCATCTGCCGACCTTACTGATGGTGCCTGGGCTCCGACCCAGACACACACAGTCCCACTCCAAACTCCACAACTCCTCCACTCGACTCCTCTTCACAAACTCCAAAACTTAACTGACTACTTTTCCCGCCTCCAGGCCTCTGAACTCCTCGGTGGGTGGGGCCAACCACCTGGCTCCGCCCCACCTGGTGTGGACATCAGACCCTGGAGGGAGGCAACAAGGGTTTTGTTTGACGGCTGTTCCCTACCAGGGGAGGGGGTGTGTGTGTATGTGGTGTTATTCTGTGACCCCTGGGGTCCAGGGCGTCACACATACTGTCCAACTGTCAAAGTCCCTTGACGTAGCCTGAGAAGCGATGAGGCGGACGCGGAGGCTCATCCGGGTTCGTCGAAGGTGGTACGAAAGGCCTCCAGAAAGTCCCGGATGTTGGTGGTCACAGGATCTTCCTTTTCCCACAAGGGATTCATACAGGCCAGTGCTTCGCCTTCTAGATAGGACATCACAAAGGCCACCTTAGCTTGGTCAGAGGCAAAGAGGTGCGGAAGCAGCTTGAAGTGTAGCAAGCACTGATTCAAAAATCCCCTGCAGGTCTTGGGTTCCCCGGCATACCGGGGAGGAGAGGCCAGGCGAAGTTTAGAGGTCTCAGAGGAAGTCCCCACGGGAGCCGCGGTCATGGTCTGGGTCGACAGGGACGTTGCTTGAAGATTATTCAGGTGGGTGTCCACTGAAGTCATAAAGGCCAGCATGCGAGATTGGGTCTCGCGATACCATACCAGCTGGGACGCTAGTGTTTTGGCGGAATCCATGGCCTGATCAATCTGTTAAGTCCTGGTGGTGTATTCTCTGGGCCGGGCACCGGACTCCCCCAGTGAGGCAACCCGGAGCTAACCCCTGTACAGGGACTGTTCGATCACCCCACCAGAGCTGGAGCATTAGACGTACAGGAACAGCATCCTTCAGGAGACTGGTATGGAGATGTCTCTGGGGCCACGGAGCTCCTGGAGATGGTCCAGATGACGGGACTCAGATTCAAGTGCCGGGTAGAGTCGTCAGGCGGGGTCTGGATCCAGCTGGACGAGAGGGCAGAGGTCACTAGGAGAAGTCGGGGATCTGAGACGGGTTCAGGCTGAAGGAGATGGTGGAGTTCACAGCCGACAGTCACCGAAAGACTTCCTGGGCAAGCCGTGGTTAGGACCAGGTTAGCGTGGCAGGACTGGCTCTGCGAAAGACACAGGGTTAATAGGAGACAAGGCAAGGGGGACCTGAACACCTAGCTAATGAAACACGTTGATCAGGCACCGCCCCCATGGAAAGGAGATCCTAATATACCCTGTACCTGTATTTGGCAATATCCTGTTTCTGGACGCTGGCCCTTTAGGAGAGTTCAGTGACCGCGCACGTGCCCTAATGCGCATGCGCGAGTCCCGTGTGCCGGAGACCAGAGCAGGAAGCGGTGCAGAAGATACAGGAGAGCCTGACAGTGTGACCTGGGTGGCAGGGGAACGCCGGGACCGAGAGAACGGAAGCGCGGGGGGGCGCAGAAGAGGGGGAGTGAACCGAGGAGTCGTGGGCAGGAGGACCGGGGACCGGAGCGGTGAGTGAGAGGCGGCGACGGGACCCGGGGAGAGTGACATATATGTATACATACTGTTACATCACCACCGGAGTCCGATCCATCGACTTCTACTTCGATCACCAGGCGATGCTGTGTTCCTGTCGTGGATAGTGCTGGAGATAGGAGAGGAGTCGATGCCAGCGGCGCCAGTGGGTGCAGGCTCCGCTCATCCACTGGTCTGGGTTTCCTGGGGACCTGCAGTGCCACTGGCTGACTGTAGGTGGCGGGTGTCTCCCAGCTAAAGTACTATCATTCAACTACATCCTATGGGAAGACACCACATCCTTTTAATGCCCCTCCTGTCTGCTGACCTCCGCCAGAGATAGTTCTGAAAATTCTGGCTCCTGTTTCGTTAGTTCTGTGATTTCGTGTGCTGATTACCACTTGTTTCCTGACTACCCTCCTGCCTGCTGTTTTTGTACCTCGCTGCCCGATCCGGTTTTGAGCTCTGCTTCTTTCTGATTATGTCCTTGCCTGCCAATTCTGTCCCTGTTCCGCAATGCCTGGTTTGACCCTGCCTGACGACTAGTCTCTCAGACTGCAGCCTTCCGCAGGTAGTGATCTCCAAGGTCCTGTGTAATTCCAAATACCTGTATAGGGGTTAAAGAGTTTCAGGGTTCTGGGGGTCCTGCTTGGTGAGTGGCTTCCCTCAATCCTGTCCAGTAAAGCCCATCTGAGTCTGTGGATCCAGGCAGGCATTACATTATCTCTGGCCCATCTAACACACACACACACACAAAAAAAAATGGATTCTCTCCATATTTTGTTAAACCAGGTGCACACCCTGTCTGGCCTTGTTCAAGGACTTGCACAGCAAGTGCAAGAGCTCAAGTCCGCTCAAGTTCAAGCCCCTGCAGCACCTACCTCAGCATGTCCAGAGACCCATCGTGTAGAGCCTGGATCTCAGAGGCAATTGTCGCGGGCGGGGGACAGATCACAACCAGGGGCCGCTCGAGGCACTCGGATCCGGGCGGTGGCTGTGGCTCGAGTGGCAGCCGGATCCGCGGCTCGCGCAGCCGTCCATCGCCCACGAGTGAAAACTGGTTATTTAAAAGGGAAATTGTCTGTGACGCCACCCGTGGGTTGCGGTGGTGAGGGATGGTGATACCGCCGCTGCCTTGTATGTGGGTGCCCGGGGCTGATGGAGCAGGGCAGCAAGGTGGGATCCCCTCCACGGGTAGGGGAAGTGTAGTCCCGGGGCCCAGGGTATTGTGAGGGATTGCAGGGAGCGGGAAACTCACAGTTCGGTTGTCGTGGTGCTGGATGAGCTGCTAATGATTTGGATGGTCAGTCACCACACACAGTCTGTATTGTAAACCAAATTGCCGATGGCTGGTTACCTTTGGCGGGTGTCTTCGGGTCCCACACCCAGATATACAGCCAGGGGCCCTTACTTTCACACTCTCTGTCTGTCTCTTTCTTGTCTGGACTAGTCTGCTTGAACGGCCTCCGGACCGGATCCCATCTCTCGGCACCAGCGGACTACAACCCTGTCCCGGTCGGCCTCAAATTCCCCGTGACAGGATCTCCGTGCCTGTGGCCCTCACTGCCACCTAGTCTGGTTGTCTTGGGCTCCAACCCCGACTACCGACCTCTCCAGGGAGCTCCAACTCCCTCCTGTCAGCTTTTCACTGACTACAGCTCAACTCAAACTAAACTCTGCTTTGTCACTTTTCAAGCTGTCCTTAACCCCTCCCATTTTCCTGGGGAGGGGATGAGTAGGGCCTGATTGGCTGGTATATATATGTGTGGGGACTGTGTTGGTGCCAAGGAGGATAATGGCCTGCACTTTGGTGGATTTATGCAGGCTCTGTGACAACCTGGTTTTGCCAGGGCATCACACAATTGCTTCTAAATGAGCAGCAGCACCTGAGTGGGCCCCAGGATACTCACTCAGGTGCCCAGGTACTCCCTGCAGACCCTATGAGGTTAATATTACCTGTCCAATTGTCTCACCAGGGAAAATCTTTACGGCTGCAGGACTTCGCTGATTGTGGCTCTGCAGCTAATTTCATAGACTCTATTGTAGCAAAAGAGCTGGGTTTGCCTTTGCTAAGGCTGCTTTCACACTACGTCTTTTTAACATGCGTCCTGAATGTTTGTTTAACGCAGAAACGGATCCAGTGCAAATGCGTTTTCATTTCAATGCATTTGCAATGGACTCGCGTTAACATGCGTTCACCTGCGTTTGCGTGCGCTATAGTGAGGATCCAGCGACGTGCAGTTTTTTAACATCTTTCAAAAACGCTACTTGTAGCGTTTTTGAGCTGCGCCAACTTCTGCAAATTGCTGGATCCTGACTAAACAGCACGCAAACGCATGTGAACGCTGGCGTGCTGATAGGCAGGATCCTGCTTGCTCTACTGAGCATGCCCAGAAGCCAGCCTCCGTGATTAGTCTATCTCTCTCCTCCCTCTGTCTCTCTCCTCCCTCTCTCTGTCTCTCCCCCTCTCTCTCCTCCCTCCCTCTCTGTCTCTCCCCCTCCCTCTCCCCCACCTGAGAGCTGCGGACACTCGTAACCAAGGTAAATATCGGGTAACCACTTATCTTAGTTACCCGATGTTTACGTTGGTAACGTGTGCAGGGAACCCGGCTCCTAGCAGCTGCAGACGCTTGTAACCAAAGTAAATATCGGGTATCCAAGCAAGTATACCCGATGTTTACCTTGGTTACGATCCTCCACAGCTGTCAGATGTCGGCTCCTAGTCTGGCACGTTTAGTTCCCCTCACTCCCGATCACATGACTCCAATGCCCGCCCCTAAACATCCAGTGACAGGATCCTGCAAAATAAGACATGCGTTTGCATGCATTTTTTGCTGTAAAAGCAGGATCCGCTTTTGCAGCAAAAAAACGTTCAGGACGCATGTTAAAAAGACGTAGTGTGAAAGCAGCCTAAGATTGAATGCTCCTATTAGAATATTTGCTATTGATAGTACACCTCTCACTCAGGGTGTGGTTAATTTTGTAACTCCAGAAATCTCCATGCTTGTTGGGGCTCTGCATGTAGAAACTGTGTCATTTTTTGTTCTTGAGAATCTGATGTCAGCAGTGGTATTGGGCATGCCATGGCTGCGCAACCATAACGCGGTCATAGACTGGCACCAGAGTGAGATTGTACGCTGAAGCCCTGAGTGTCAGGAGACGTGTATGTCTGTATCTGTTAACCTGTCTAGAGCTGAACCTATCTTCATACCTCATGCATTCAGGGATTTTGCTGATGTGTTTTCTGTTTCTGGCTCTAAAAGATTACCTCTGCACAGAGTATATGACTGCCCCATAGATTTGGTCCCCATTCCTGACTCCCAAAGGGTAAAGTTATAATCTTTCGGGTCTGGAGTGTCAGGCCATGAAAGATTATATAGCAGACAGTCTGCAGAAGGGGTTAATCAGACCATCCAGGTCACCAGTCGGCGCTGGATTCTTTTTCGTTGATATAAAAGACGGTGGCCTCAGACCTTGCATTGACTACCGTGAACTTAATGCTATTATTGTAAAGAATCAGTACCCTCTTCCACTCCTCCCCGATCTCTTTAACCAGCTCATAGGAACCTGGTGGTTCACCAAGCTGGATCTCAGGGGTGCATATTATCTAATCCACATCAGAGAAGGAGATGAGTGGAAAATAGCATTTAATACTCCAGAGGGACACTATGAGTACCTGGTAATGCCTTTTGGGTTAAGTAATGCACCGACTGCCTTTCAGAACTTTGTCAATGACATTTTCAGAGATATCAGTATGTGGTGGTCTATATGGATGACATCCTGATTTATTCTCCCAATGCTACGTCACATGTCTAACATGTTCGCACTGTGCTCCAGAGACTCAGGGAGAACTCCTTATTTGCTAAATATGAGAAATGTGGGTTTTTTTCTTTTTAGGGAAAGGTTAATTTCCTGGGTTATATTTTGCCTGCAGAAGGCTTCCGCATGGATCCCTCTAAGCTTCAACCGATTAAGGAGTAGGTGCAACCCAAGTCTCTGAAAGCCTTGCAGCGTTTTCTTGGATTTGCTAATTATTATCGCAAATTTATTAGAGATTTTTCCAAAATTGCCAAACCCCTCACCGATTTGACTAAAAAGGGGGTTAATGTGGTTAATTGGAAGCCAGAGGCGATCAATGCCTTATCAAAATTAAAAGAATGTTTTTCCTCAGACCCGATTCTGGTTCATCCTGACCTTATGCGTCCGGTTATTGTAGAAGTCGCTGCATCTGAGGTTGGAGTGGGAGCGGTGCTATCACAAGGTACTCCGTCTCTCACTCAGCTTCGTCCTTGTGCCTTCTTTTCCCGCAAGTTTTCTCCCACGGAGATAAATTATGATATTGGTAATCGAGAGCTGTTGGCAATCAAATGGGCCTTCGAGGAATGGCGCCACTTCCTTGAAGGCGCCAAACATAAGGTCACAGTTCTCACAGACCATAAGAATCTCACTTATCTGGAATCTGCTAAGAGACTCAATCTTAGGCAAGCCAGGTGGGCATTGTTCTTCTCCAGAATTGATTTCGTGGTAGCGTTTCGGCCCAGTACCAAGAACACCAGAGCTGATACACTTTCCCGTAGCTTCTGTCCCTCTCAGTCTGAAAACTCTGAACCAGTCCCTATTTTAGCTAAAGGCATTATTGTGTCATCTATTTCCTTAGATTTGATAGAAGAGGTCCAGAATACCCAAGACCGAGCTCCTGAAACCACTCCTGACCGTAAACTGTTTGTCGCCCCCTCACTTCGCCTACGGGTACTCCAAGAATCTCACAATTCTGTGCTGGCAGGTCACCCTGGTATCGGCAATGCCCTCCGACTAGTAACCAGGTATTTTTGGTGGCCAACCATAGCGAAGGATTGTAAGGAATATGTACTGGCTTGTGAAACTTGTGCTTGTATGCCGCCCCCGTGCCAGCAGCCAGTGCTGCTCGGATCCAGATCTACGGTACGGCTCGAGGGGTTCTCCGGACCTGGGGATCACGCAGATACTCCGAATAAAAGGGGACGTATTTATACGGGTTTGTTTGTAAGATGTCTGTGACACCACCCACGGTGTATGGTGAGATGTAGCACCACCGCTGCCGTTGCGGGGCTCCCGGGGACGTTGGGATGGCAGCTGGATGTTAACCCCTCCATGGGTAGGGATGGATGTCCCTGGGCCCAGTGTCTCTATGCTGAGGATGGTGATTGCAGGCACCGGCGCACCCGGCCAGGCCGGGGATGTTACTCACGCTCGAATAAAGCACACAAGTCCTGTGGTAAACCAAGGGGATGGTGGCCGGCTGCCGCAGACGGGTGTATCCGATCCCACACCCGGGTTGGTAGTCAAAGTCTCTCTCCTCTGCACTCAGTGTGTTGTAGGTAGGACTTCCCGGTTTGAAACACGGGAGTCCGCTCCCGGTCCTTTGGTTGGGAGCCATGCCCGTCTGACTCTGACCCTTGGGATCTACGGGCCCTGGCGGTTGCCCTATCCCTCTCGGTGGGTGGTTGTCTACTTCTCGGAACTTAGGTTGGGACAGGACCTAAAATCCTGCCCTCAATTGGTTAATTAGCTAGGTCGTCGGTGCCGGTCCTTGCTTCAGGGTCCAAGTACCCCCTCTGTGCACACAGTTTCCGGGTCGGATCTCTAGTGTCAGTACCGGCGGGCTCCAACCCTGCCCCGGTCCACCTCAGATCTCTGGCAGCATTCTTCCCGTCTCCTGCAGACCCTGTCTACCATCTGCCACCTAGCCACTGCACCAGTGCTCCAACCTCGGCGCTGCTGTCAGTTTGAACTACAGGCCTTGACTGCCTGAGCTCCACTTCTACTCAGCTCCACTCCTCAACTCAACTCAACTTAACTTGACTGTTTTCCTGCCCTGGGCTCTCTAGACCCCTAGGTGGGCGTTTCCTAACCACCTGGTCCCGCCCACTGGTATGTCTGTCCTTCCCTGAGGGGGGTGACTAGGGTTTCAGGTCAGCTGATTTAACCCCGTGTGAGATGGGTGTTATGCAGGGGCCTATGTGTACATCTACCTAGTTTTCCAGGGCGTTACATTACCCCTTCGTTGAATACAGACCGACCGCGGGCTGTCCGACCATCACCATTTATTTTAACCGGAACTGGAAAGTAGAAAAAAGGCATAAATACAAGTATAATAACAATGGAACAATTTCTTACCTTATGGTAGGCACATATCTTAAACGTTACACATTCAAATGGAACGGGACGGACCGGGACACCTTCTCGTTGCTCCCACCCAAACAACCTGTTCCCTAGTGCCACCGCTAAACACTGGTGCACACCCCTTTACCCAAGTCCAGGAACGGGTCTAGGTGACGACCACACAGGCTGGGTCAAAAGTTCCTTACCCGGTAGTCCTTGTCACGGGTTCCCAAGTCCGGGTACCCCTGGCCTGGAGGTTAGTCACCGGTTTTGGTAGTGACTGGGCTTCGGCCGACTCTACCGCATGCCCTTCCTCCAATCAGCCTGTCCAGTGGCTGCCGTAAACAAGGCGGGTAGCCTTGAATTATTTTTAAAACCTTTAAACACCGCTGCCGGAACAGCCCCCTCCCGCAGCTTTCCCACAAGGCCACCGCTGAACAGCACGGGTCCCCAATGCCACCTTCACTCACGGGCGGCACTGTCCAAAAGACCCCGTCATCCTGCCGCCTGCGGTGCGGGTACAGCTGCTCCTCCAGACCGGGCTCCATCCTCCACCAAGGGCTCCAATCTCTGATGGCTTCATCACTTTCAAACATGCAGGGGTGAAGACGTTCAACAAGAACAGAGCTGTTATGATCCGGAACCATGGAAGACCACCATAAATCATTGGTAAAAGGTGACAAGAGCATTGGCAACTAATCTGGCCGCCATCCCCTTACTAACCATCACAACTAGAAGTAGCCGAGGGGTGAACTAACATCCTGTGCACCGCGAACCCAGCCGGAGAACTAGCTATCCTAAAGGAAGGAAAGATGAATAACTCTCTGCCTCAGAAAATAGATAAAGAATAGAAAGCCCCCCACATTCAAAGACTGCGGTGATATAGGAAAAACATAATACACAGATAGATGATAGGATTAGCAAAAGGTGAGGCCCCCACTGACTAAAATAGGAAAGGACAGGAAAGGGGCTGATGGTGGCTAGAGAAAAACCCTGCAAAATTCCAAATTCCTGATAGTACAAAAAGACCCTCAGATCGCACGGTCTGCACTCTGTCCTATACCAGGCGCTCTTGTCATACCAATGAACAGAAAACAAGAATCATTACAAATTCAAAAAGCCACAAACACATGGACATATAGGAGCTATACTCCAAACAAAACTGCAGGGAGTTTCCCAGCTAAACAACTGAGAGGGAAGATCCCTGCATGCCAGTAAACTGAAAACAACAACAGCAAACGACAAACTCAGATAAGAGTAAAAGAACCAAACAACAAATAAAGAGCAAAGCACTTATCTGGGGTAGATGTGGTGTGGAGCAGAATGAAGCAGGCTGGTGAACAAAGAACAACTGACATCCGGCATAGCCTGCCATCAGACCAGGATTTAAATAAGCAGGGAGTTAGCAATGGAAACGCCCAGTGCTCAACACACCTGGTCTATGTCCAAACCATTCCTGGCCACAAGAGGGAGTCTCCCAGCAGCCAAAGCATAACTGATATTCACAACACGGAGCGCTGTATCATTTAACTTTTCCAACTGCCCTGCCACCCCCCCACCTGCGGTGCAGATGTGTGCCGCCCCCATGCCAGCAGCCGGTGCTGCTTGGGTCCGGGCCTTCTGGGGTGGTGGCTCGAGGGCCTCCGGACCCGGGGGTCTCGAGGACACGTCGAATGAAAAGGGGGGTGTAAATGTATGGGCTAGGCCGTAGCAAGTTCGTGACGCCACCCACGGTGCGTGGTGAAGTGGGACACCACCGCTGCTGTTGTAGGGCACCCGGGTGAGATGTTGTGCAGCCAGTTGTTAACCCCTCCTTGGGTCGGGATGGTGGCCCCGGGACCTGGTGTCTCTGTGCAGGGGATAGCGACCGCAGGGAGTGTTGGTGTACTGACAGTTAAACCACACGAGTCTCTGGTAAACCAAGGTGATGGTGGCCGGTGCCGCGGCCGGTTGTATTCGGGTCCCCCACCCGGTTGGTGGTCTCTATCCTTTTTTATGCACTGTTTTGTGTAAGGTGGACTTCCTAGCATGAAACTCAGGAGTCCTCTCCCGGCTGGATGTGGCCTAAGAAGCAGTGCCCGCAGACGCAGGCCCGTGGGATCTATGGGCCCTGGCGGTGACCTCTTATCCCTATCGGTGGGCTGTTGTCCTCTATGAGGGACTTTGGGTGGGACAGAACCTCTAGTCCTGGCCTTAATCGGTGAATTAACCAGTCCGCTTGTTTCCGGCTCTGGCTTCAGGGTCCGAGTACCCCCCTTTGTGCTATGGTTTCCGGGTCGGTTCACCGTGTCGGTACCGGCGGGCTACAATCCTGTCCCGGTCCACCTCGGTTCTGCCGAGCCGTCTTCCCATCTCCTGCTGACGTAGACCACCATCTGCCTCCTAGCCAGTGGCACCAGGGCTCCAACCCTGGTATCGTTCAACTTGAACCTTGCTGCTGGAGCTACACTTAGCTCCAACCCACACTCCTCTCCAAACTGAACTCCAAACACTTTCTGCTTGTTTTCCTGCCCTGGGTTGTCTGGACCCCTGGGTGGGCATGTCTCTACCGCCTGGTCACGCCCACTGGTGTGTCTATCTTTCCCTAAGGGGGGGGTGACTAGGGTTTCTGGTTGGCTGTGTGTTTCCTAGTGAGGGAAGGTGTTATGCGGGGGCCTATTTGTGACTACCTGGTTTTGCCAGGGGTCACAGATGGCCTCCTCCGGGGAATATAAGGACGTTAAACAGGGGTGACAGGCTCAAACAGTTAACTTTTAGCTTGTAACTTTAAACTTGTTCATAGGTAGACTTACGGGTTCTGGTCCCTTTAAGGCCAGGCATTCCCGGGGCACGCTCCTGGCAAAGTGCCCTGGCTGTTCACAGTGCCTGCAGATTGGTATTTTCACACCTCTAACGGCGGTCGAGGCTTCGTCCTCAGAGGCGGACTCCGTGCCCTCCTCGTACACCCCCAGTGTATGACACGTACGGGGTGACAAAGCCATCAGGTATCCATTCCCGCCACTCCGTGGGATAAACTGGTCTACTGGGGTGCTGGCACCGGAATCACCTCCATCCGCCTCCTCCAACTCCGTGGCCGCAAGGTCCTCCGGGACGGGTGCCATTTCGATTGCGGCCGGGCGGGCTATCGGAGCCGGCTTCACCACCTCTGGGGAATCTTTACCGCTGGCCGACGCTCCAAGGGCCACCGATCTTGCGACCGGAGCGGAGCCGCTGCATCTTCGCCTGCCGCTTTGTTCGCAGGCGCTGCCGCCTCTGCGGCGGGCGCTGCCCCGTCGGCAACGACATTCGGTGCGGATATCTTCACGCTGCCCCCCTTTGGTTTTTCGGGAGCAGTCCTCTGATGCGGCTTGCTAGCCTCAGGGTTTTTCTTCCAGCCTTGTTCCCCAGGGCGTGGCTTCAACTTTGCGCCCTTTCTCGGGGAAGAAGAAGCTAGGTTGTCGTTTTTCCGCACCTAAAAATGGCGGCAAAGATGGCGGTTTTTCCAAATTTTTCAGCGGAGCACCGCTGACTGTCCAGAACAAGGTGCACTTTCACCGGGTAAGTGAATGGGTAAGGAACCTGTTCGTGACGCCGAGTTTCGGGGTGTGCCGCCCCCGTCCCAGCAGCCAGTGCTGCTCGGATAGGGATCTACGGTATGGCTCGAGAGGTTCTCCGGACCCGGGGGTCACGCGGACACTCCAAAAAAAATGGGACGTATTTATATGGGATTGTTTGTAATATGTCTGTGATGCCACCTAGGGTGTGTGGTGAGATGTAGCACCATCGCTGCCGTTGCGGGGCTCCCGGGGATGTTGGGCTGGCAGCTGGATGTTAACCCCTCCGTGGGTAGGGATGGATGTCCCAGTGTCTCTATGCTGAGGATGGTGATTGCAGGGGCCGGCGCACCCGGACAGGCCGGGGATGTTACTCACGCTCGAATAAAGCACACACGTCCTGTGGTAAACCAAGGGGATGGTGGCCGGCTGCCGCAGATGGGTGTATCCGATCCCACACCCGGGTTGGTAGTCAAAGTCTCTCTCCTCTGCACTCAGTGTGTTGTAGGTAGGACTTCCCGGTTTGAAACACGGGAGTCCGCTCCCGGTCCTTTGGTTGGGAGCCGTGCCCGTCTGACTCTGACCCTTGGGATCTACGGGCCCTGGCGGTTGCCCTATCCCTCTCGGTGGGTGGTTGTCTACTTTTCAGGACTTAGGTTGGGACAGAACCTAAAATCCTGCTTTCAATTGGTTAATTAGCTAGGCCGTCGGTGCCGGTCCTGGCTTCAGGGTCCAAGTATCCCCTCTGTGCACACGGTTTCTGGGTCGGATCTCCGGTGTTGGTACCAGCGGGCTCCAACCCTGCCCCGGTCCACCTCAGATCTCCGGCAGCCGTCTTCCCATCTCCTGCAGACTCTGGCTACTGTCTGCCACCTAGCCACAGCAACCAGGGCTCCAACCCTGGCGCAGCTGTCAGCTTGAACTACAGGCCTTTACTGTCTGAGCTCCACTTCTACTCAGCTCCACTCCTCAACTCAACTCAACTTAAAGGGAACCTGTCACCTGAAATTTCGCTATTAAACTAAAAGAATCCCTTTCTGCAGCTCCTGGGCTGCATTCTAGAAAGGTTCATCTTCCTACTGGCCCCCCTTTCAGAGCTAAATAAACACTTTATAAAATCTTACCTTTTGATATGCTAATGATGTTTTATGGTCACAGGGGCGGGCTGTTTTGCGTCCGTTATTCCCCCCTCCTGACGCTGTTCGCCGTCCCCCAGTGTTGATTGACAGATGACGCCGCCGCTCTCCTGTTACTTAGTGCTCCTGAAGTCTGGCGCATGCCCAGTGGCAGTATCGCGGGACTGAGCACAGTTCAAATTGCCCTCGCCGATGATCGTATTGCGCAGGCGCGAGATTATGGGCGGGTACTTGAATGTGACATTGTCATCACCAGCGTCATTCAAGTACCCGCCCATAATCTCGAGCCTGCACAATACGATCCCCGGCGCGCGCAATTTGAACTGTGCTCAGTCCCGCGATACTGCCTCTGGGCATGCGCCAGACTTCAAGAGCACTAACAGGAGAGCGGCGGTGTCATCTGTCAATCAACACTGGGGGACGGCGAACAGCGGCAGGAGGGGGGAATAATGCACGCAATACAACCCGCCCCCATGACCATAAAACATCATTAGCATACCGAAAGGTAAGATTTTATAAAATGTTTATTTAGGTCTGAAAGGGGGGCCAGTAGCAAGATGAACATTTCTAGAATGCAGCCCAGGAGCTGCAGAAGGTGATTCTTTTAGTTTCATAGCGAAATTTCAGGTGACAGGTTCCCTTTAAATACTTTTCAAAATCTAATTTCTCCTGTTAAGGACTTTTTCTGTGATCCAGCAGCTCCTACTCTCTTCCTACACCCATCACATGACCATTGTGTATGGAGAAAGAAGCATCATCAGCGATTCCTATTACTTTTTACACTGCACTTGTTTAGCACTGGATATACAGCAATCGGGAAGACGGTAATGGTTTATTACTGCCTCGGTCTTCCTGATCGCTGTATTTACAGCACTTCTCTATTGGGGAGCCCAGCTGTGTCTGACAGCCAGGTCCTCGCTCCCACAGCCTCACGATGTTGCGCAGCGGCTTTATTATGCCATGATGTTTTTAACGTCACTGCAGAGTAGATGGCAAACCCTCCCAGCCACCAAGATATTTATCATTTATGAAATGTCTAGAGCTAGTTAAGTACTTAGCCAAAAGTAAAGATTGGTGACTTTTCTCAACTCATACATTAACCTCTTCACGACACATGACGTACTGGGTACATCATGCATTTTTTTAGGTTAATTCCTGCCGGCTGCCACGGGCAGCCAGCAGCGATCCCTGCACATGTCAGCTGATTTGTACAGCTGACACGTGTGGCTATCAATTCTCCTCTCATGCCTGTTAACCCCTTGCATCTCTCTGTCCAAATGTGACAGCGAGATGAAACAGCGCACCGTGGTAAGCATTCACTTGGCGTGATCACGTGGATCCGATGGTTCTCATGGTAGCACAGGGTCATGTGATGACTCCTGTAGCTATCATGAGTCACTTCTTCTTACACCTGGCAGACTGCCATTTGTAATAGGAAAGCTGCTTTTCTGCAGATCTCAGCTATGTAGCTGTGATCTGGAGACATGGAAGAGCGATTAGACAACTGATCCTTATAGTCCCCAAGGGGTACTAGTAAAATAAAAAAAAAGTTTTAAAAAATTAAAAAAAAAAACCAACCCTAAAAGTTCAAATCACCCCCCATTCAAAATTAAAGGGTTATAAAAATAAAAAAATATACACACATTTTGTATCGCCGCGTTCAGAAGCGCCCGATCTATCAAAAATAAAATCAATTAACCTGATTGGCAAACGGCATAGTGGCAAAATAATTCCAAATGCCAAAATTAAGTTTTTTGGTCATCGCGTATTTTGCGCAAGATGTGATAACAGGCGATCAAAATGTAGCATCTGCACAAAAATGGTACCGTAAAAAACGTCATCTTGAGACGCAAAAAATAAGTCGTCACTGAGCCATAGATCCCGAAAAATGAGAACGCTACGGGTCACGGTAAATGGGGCAAAAAGTGTGCCATTTTTTTTTAACAAACTTGTGAATTTTTTTAACCCCTTAGATAAAAGTAAACCTATACATGTTTGGTGTCTACGAACTCATACCGACTAGTGTTGAGCGAGAGGTTGACTATTCATACTCGCTATGCTGTTAGTGAGTACTGTCCGCTACTCACATATTCGTTACGAGTAGCAGACACAATGTAAGTCAATGGGAAATACTCACTAAGTAGTGAGTAACCCGAAAGCCGTACTTTTTGTGCGAGTAGCGAATATTATGACTTTCGTGTTATTCGCTACTTAGCGAGTTTTTCCCATTGACTTACATTGCGCCTGCTACTCGTAACGAATATGTGAGTAGCGGACAGTACTCGCTAACAGCATAGTGAGTACGAATAGTTAACTACTCTCTCAACACTAGTACTGACCTGAGGCATGACCCCCGACACATCAACTTTACCATATAGTGAGCATGGCGAATAAAATATCTCAAAAACCATCAGGCAGTCGCACTTTTTTTGCAATGTTTTCACACTTTTCACACAGTATATGATAAAACTAATGGTTTCATTCTAAAGTACAACTCGTCCCGCAAAAAAATAAGCTTTAATATGGCAAAATTGATGGAAAAATAGAAAAGTTACAGCTCTCAGAAGGAAAGAAAAAAATCAGAAAAATGGAAAATCGCCTGGGGTGAAGGGGTTTGGACTGTCCATACAGTATTACTAACAAATAAGAAATAATGTTTGGAACTCCATGCTATGTCTGAACTGGGTGCAAAAACCTAAAAAAACATCACTATGGGGAGATAAGGTATGCACACCAGTGACTATGTAAGGCTATGTTCACACGTTGCTTTTTTTACCGCGTTTCTGCAGCGTTTTTGGCAGCAGCGTTTTTGGGCAAAAAGGCATGCGTTTTTGTTTTCCAGCAAAGTCTATGGGAAAAGCAGAAATCCTGTCTGCACTTTGCTTTTTTTTCTGCAGCGTTTAATTTGCATATTTGTGGTCAAAAACCATGCTGAAAAAGAAGCAGCATGTCAGTTGTTTTTGCCATTTCTGCAGCGTTTCCTTAACATTGGAGTCAATGAGAAATGGCAAAAAGCAACCAAAATCACAATTCCTGCGTTTTACATGCTTTTTACCTGCTTTTCAACTGCGTTTTTGGCTCCAAAAACGCATGCTTTTCTGGCCAAAAAGTAATGGGTTCTAATGTTCCTTTACACACACACAATAACCGAAAATTTAAATGTAAAAAAATAATAAACTTTAGCTATATTTCTGTTAAAATGTGCATAACCACTATTATTACATTAAAATTGATAATTTACCATATAATTTTATTAAAAGTTTATTTTATACTTTTTTTCTCTTTTTTCATTCTTTTTGACTAATTCAACTTTATTTCTCAGTGTCTTGATCTCAAAAACGCATCTGCAGAAACGCAGGTGAAAACGCAGGTAAAAAGCGCTAAAAACGCACTAAAAACGCACTAAAAACGCGGTAAAAACGCATGCGTTTTTAGCGCTAAAAAATGGTCAAAAGCCATTTGGTCAAAAACCAAGGGAAGGAAAACGTGCAGAATAAACTGCAGGTACACCGACGCAACGTGCGCACATAGCCTAACACATAGCTATTGGATTTTTCAAGTCAGTATTCACACAGCAGTTTCTGCTATTTCATGTATTCCCCTTAGGCTATGTCCGCACGTTGCGTCGGTGTACCTGCAGTTTATTCTGCACGTTTTCCTTCCCTTGGTTTTTGACCAAATGGCTTTTGACCATTTTTTAGCGCTAAAAACGCATGCGTTTTTACCGCGTTTTTAGTGCGTTTTTAGTGCGTTTTTAGCGCTTTTTACCTGCGTTTTCACCTGCGTTTCTGCAGATGCGTTTTTGAGATCAAGACACTGAGAAATAAAGTTGAATTAGTCAAAAAGAATGAAAAAAGAGAAAAAAAGTATAAAATAAACTTTTAATAAAATTATATGGTAAATTATCAATTTTAATGTAATAATAGTGGTTATGCACATTTTAACAGAAATATAGCTAAAGTTTATTATTTTTTTACATTTAAATTTTCGGTTATTGTGTGTGTGTAAAGGAACATTAGAACCCATTACTTTTTGGCCAGAAAAGCATGCGTTTTTGGAGCCAAAAACGCAGTTGAAAAGCAGGTAAAAAGCATGTAAAACGCAGGAATTGTGATTTTGGTTGCTTTTTGCCATTTCTCATTGACTCCAATGTTAAGGAAACGCTGCAGAAATGGCAAAAACAACTGACATGCTGCTTCTTTTTCAGCATGGTTTTTGACCACAAATATGCAAATTAAACGCTGCAGAAAAAAAAGCAAAGTGCAGACAGGATTTCTGCTTTTCCCATAGACTTTGCTGGAAAACAAAAACGCTGCTGCTAAAAACGCTGCAGAAACGCGGTAAAAAAAGCAACGTGTGAACATAGCCTAAGAGTGAAAATGTGAAAAATGGAATCTGCATTACTGCCATGAATATATGAATAAAGTGTTGGCGTAGTGTTGGGGCTCTATTGCATTGATCAATTCAGTAGCTAAATTTCTCTTTATTCATATATTCATGGCAGTAATGCAGATTCCATTTTTCACATTTCATCCTTGCATACAGTATTACTGACCTACAATCTACTTAGGATAGGTCATTAGTATCAGATGAGTACTGATAGAGCACCCAACTCCCCCAGTGGGCAGCTGTCCCCAGCGCTGGCAGCTGCAGGACGTAAACAGTACAAGAGCAAAACACCATCGGCCCCTTTCACACATCAGTTTTTTGGGATCAGTCGCAATCCAATGATATGGCTACTTTCACACATCCGGTTTGAGCCCTGCGGCTCAATCCGGCTGTGAAAACTATGCAACGGATGCGGTGAAAACACCGCATCCTTTGCATACGTTTTTACATGCGGCAGGTCCGTTTTTTTCCGGTTGCGGCATGCTACTGAGCATGCGCAGTGGAAAATACCGCATGCGGCGGCCGGATGCGGTTTTTTCCGCATCGCGCCGCATCCGGCCTCCATAGGGATGCATTGAAAAATGCGCCGCAGCGGCCGGATGCGGCGCGATGCTGTGTTTTTTGCCGGAGCAAAAAACGTTGCAGGGTACGTTCGATCCGGCCGCCGCATCGGCTAAATCTGCCGCATGCGGCAAAAACCGGACCGAACGCAAGCCCCTACGGCACAATGCGGCACTAATGTAAGTCAATGCAAAAAAAACCGCAATCGGCGTTACAAAAGCCGGTTGCGGTTTTTCTGCAGAACGCCGTATTGTGCCGCAGAGCAAAAATCCGGATGTGTGAAAGTACCCTATGTGAAATAAACAGATCCAGCGCTGGATCCGTTTTTCTCTCATTGACTTCTATTAGCGATGGATTGCGACGGATGTCCTGACATTGTATCTGTCGTATGAGAGTGAGAGAGGGAGAGAAGTTTTCTGACCAGGAAGGAATTTACACATCTGAGCATGCTCAGTTACTAAAAGACGGATCCGTCACCGTAATCCGTCATTTGACGGATTGCGACGGATCCTGCACCCATAGGCTTCAATTATAGAAAACGACAAAAGCCGACGGATCCGTCCACGTCCGTTTTTTTGACGCACACAAAAAACGTTCATGTGGACGTTGGCTCCGTCGCCAGGACAAACACTTTTCGATGGACCCGTCGCACGATGGATGAAACGCAAGGCCATCCACTGCAATCTGTTGCTAATACAACTCAATGAGAAAAAAACGTATCCAGCCCTGGATCCGTTTTTTTCACAAAACGACGGATTGTGACTGATGGTCAAAAACTGATGTGTGGAAGAGGCCTAACCTTTCACATGAAAAAAAAATTATACGACGGATCCGTTTTTTACAGGATCCGTCACATCACTTTTAGGCTGCTTTCACACATCCGGTTTTAGCAGTGCGGCTCAATCTAGCTCAAAAACCTATGCAACGGATGCGGTGAAAAAAACGGATCCGTTGCATAAGTTTCTCCATGCGGCCCGTCTGTTTTTTCACGGATGCGGCTTGATACTGAGCATGCGCAGTGCAAAAAAACGCATCTGGCGTCCATAGGCTTGCATTGTAAATCGTTTTATTCGCCGCACAAATAAAAACGTGCCAGCCAACGTTCCATCCGGCCGCCGTATGGGCTAAATATGCCGCATCCGGCAAAAAACGGACGCAACGCTAGGCCATGAGGCACAATACGGCGCTAATGCAAGTCTATGCGGGAAAAACGCAACCGGCGGCAAAAAAAACGGTTGCGTTTTTTCTGCAGAGCGCCGTATTGTGCCGCACTGCAAAAACCGGATGTGTGAAAGCAGCCTTACCAAAATCTGAGACGGATCCGTTACAGCAGTCACAAGACGGATTGTGACTGATGGCAAAAAAAAACAAAACAACTGATGTATGAAAGAGGCCTAATGTCAGCTGAATAGGAGCTGATATTTTTTTCCCGGGTTACAAGTCGTTTCCGCGCCACTACCGGATCTGGCCACTAGAGGGCCCAGAGCTCTTTGAGAAGGCTCTTTCCTGCATGACTCGGCTGGTCTTAGCCAGATACCGCATTTCACCACCAGTGGGCGCAACGAAATCGTGGAAAAGTCGATTCCTTATTATTACTAATCTCTTCCTGTACGTGTTTTCACCACTAGAGGGCACAGTGGGATAGTTTTCTGGTACACAATGCGACTGCTCTATACTCCAGCCCCAGACCTATCTACCAAAGACAAATAATCATTAAAAAATGGGCTAGGCGAAGTCATTCACAGCTGTGCTAAGTCGGCGCAAGGGCTACAGTGTGTCCTCAGTACACCAGCCATTTTGGGTAGTTTCATAATAGCTTTCCATGTAATTTGGCTCCGGGAAAATGGCCGCCAGCATAGACGCACATAGGCACGTGTGAAGGTGTCCCGGGGTCCCACGCTCCCTCTGTTGTGGCGTGCTTCCTCATTGGTGGTGGCTGTCAGCAGGCCGGTCTGCCGGTACAGACAGTGTAGAAGGCGGCCAAGCAGCGGGACGGAAGTGACCGCCAGGAAGCGTGGGGAAAATGGTGAGGCCGAGGGCTGGCGACCGGTAGAGCACACCTGTAGTGCCTCACCGTGCAGATATGGCGGGAACTGGGTGTCTCCCCACATAAAAACCGCATATAACGCTGTGGATAGAGGGGGTGATATTATGTGTGAGAGTACATGCGTACAGCTAGATGTGGAGACTAGCTGACTGTCCTGGGTAGCGCACTCCAGACACCAGGGGCAGCACGGGGGAGGTTAGGGTGGTAGGCACAAGAGGTAAGGTGTAGGGGCAGCACTATGGAGAATTTTATACATAAAATGCAGAATCCGCTGCTTAAACATTTATATACTGTTGCCTATAGCAACTATACCAGCAATGCACAGATCAGGGATGTAGTTGCACATAAATTGACTTTAGTATAAAAACTGGGGGCACTCGCTTCTGTTTGCACATCCAGCGCTGCCTAAACTAAACCCCTGTGTGCACCGCCTGTGATAGCGCACACATATGCCGTCGGGGCAGGTGCGCTCTGCTTCTGGATCCTCGCTGAAGCCACTCGCTTGCCACACTTTCAGAAGTAGTGAGCGGCGGCCACCGACTGGCAGGAGTCAGAGATCAGTGCACCCCTCTTACACTTAAAGGGCATTTATACTGCAAGATAATCGTGAACGAATGTTGTTAACCCCCATACGACATAATGGCGGTTGCGATTCCCTCATCACCATTTTAAGTCTATAACGTCACCGCTGGTGATGCTGAATTGAATAACATGGTAGTACGCCCCTAACATGCTAAGAGGGCAGACTAGTCGGGGGCTGTAACGTCCTTGGTACTAGTCCCCGCGCTCATTAGCATAAAATAAAAGATCTTTCGAAATACTTTTTCTATAGATCTCTTTATCTATGCTAGTGTATACAGTGACGGTTAAGCAGGGATTAGCAATGTGCAGAACTGCTCGTGGTTCTGGGTGCATATGGCACCTGACACGTTACCTTTAAAGGAATTTTGTGTACCATGTTTTCCCCATACAAAATAGGGATCAGCATATTTCAGCCCTTTGCTACAGCATTGTAGTTATTCTGCATAATGCAAAAAACTCCTTATATTACAGTGGAACCTTGGTTTACGAGAACAATCCGTTCTGGGAGTGTGCTTGTAAGCCATGTTAAGGCCCAGTCACACTAAACAACTTACCAGCGATCCCAACAATGATACAACCTGATGGGGATTGCTGGTAAGTTGCTAGGAGGTCGCTGGTGAGATGTCACACTAAGCGACGCTCCAGCGATCCCACCAGCAACCTGACCTGGCAGGGATCGCTGGAGCGTCGCTACATGTGGAAGCATGCTGCGCTTGGTAACCAAGATAAATATCGGGTAACCAACCCGATATTTACCTTGGTTAACAGCGCACACTGCTTAGCGCTGGCTCCCTGCACATTTAGCCACAGTACACATTGGATTAATTACCCGATGTGTAGTCTGGCTACGTGTGCAGAGAGCAGGGAGCCAATACTGACAGCTGAGAGCGGCGGACGCTGGTAACCAAGGTAAATATCGGGTAACCAAGGTAAGGGCTTCTTGGTTACCCGATGTTTACCGTGGTTACCAGTGTCCGCAGAAGCCGGCTCCTGCTGCCTGCACATTTAGTTGTTGCTCTGTCGCTGTCACACACAGCGATCTGCGCTTCACAGCAGGACAGCAACAACTAAAAAATGGCCCAGGACATTCAGCAACAACCAACGACCTCACAGCAGGGGCCAGGTTGTTACTGGATGTCACACACAGCGACATCACTAGCAACATCGCTGCTACGTCACCAAAGTCGTGCCTCAGCAGCGATGTTGCTAGCGATGTTGCTTAGTGTGACGGTACCTTTACTCGTCTAGCAAAACAAAATTTCCCATAGGAAATAATGAAAGCTCAGACAATTAGTTCCACAACTTGTTCAATGTCCCATCCTGGTCCCCTATTGGGCCATTCCACACACGCACATACACATTATGCTTCTGTTCCATCACCGGCCTCCTAGTTCTTGTAGTCCACCGATACAGGATGTGTATCGGGTAACCATCACAACCGATGCTGGAGCTTCCGCTGCCAGAGCGCTGACATCAAAGGCAGGAGCCGCTTGCCTCTGATTGGCCAGCATGCTGCCTTTGAGAAGCGTCTGACAGCGGAAGTTCCTCCATTGTCATGATGGTTACCGATACACATCCTGTACCGGCGAACTACAGGAACCATGAGGCCAGCAATGAAACAGAAGGTAAGGTGAGCATAATATGTGTGTGAGCGTGTTTGTACTGTATATGTTTGTGCGGACTGCAAGTGTGGGTCAGAGCGCAGTGAAAGTACAGAACCGGAAGTGTGTGCGGTGTGTATTTGCTCGTAAACTGAGTTACAAATTTACAGCAAGCTTTGCTCGTATAACGAAATACTCGCACACCAAGTTACTCGTAAACTAAGGTTCCACTGTATACTCGCCACCCGATGGGCGTCACTGGTCCTGATCCGGCACCGCCTCTTTTCTTGCTATTGCCGTCCTGCTTCTTGTTTTGTGTGGATGACCCATCATATGTCCTCCACCTAGTGTTCTCCATCATGCTCCTGTGCAGTCAGGGCAGAAACAAGTGTGCCTGCACAGGAGTGCTATGGAGAACACGGACGGGTCATCCACATGAAGCAAGGTGCCATGGATCAAGACCTGCAACGCCCATCAGATCGGATATAAGGTCTTTTTTGCATTATGCAGAGTGGCTTGGGAACGTATATACAACATTCTACAATGCTGTAACAGATGCCTGAAAGATGCTGTCCCTACTTTATATGGCGAAAACCTGGTGACAGGTTCCCTTTAAGGCTGGAAACACATCTATGCGAGTAAAATCGGTCCGACTGGGCTGAAAAAAACTGGGCTGATTTTAGTTCACATTAGGTCCGAGTGCAACGCAAGTGCAATGCTTTTTCTGAATAAATTAATGATTTTACTAGCGTGTGTAATGCGTGTGTAATGCGTATTATTTTACTATGTCATCTGCCATTCAGCTCTGCTACATGGCCGCTGACAGCAGACACAGACAGCCATGTAGCAGAGCTGAATGGCAGATGACAGCAGACACAGACAGAGCCGCACTGTCAGAATGAACTCGGGTGAACTTCACCCGACTTCATTGTCATGCTGCGGCTCTGTCTGTGCCGCGTCCTGATTAGCGGTCACCGGTGAAGGTCTCACCGGTGACCGCTAATCCCCTGAGTGACTGAAGTTAGCAGCCCTCTCTTACTCACCGATCCCCGGCGCTGCACGGCGTTCACACTGCTCCGGCGGCTTTTACTATTTTGAAAAAGCCGGCCGCTCATTAAACAATCTCGTATTCCCTGCTTTCCCCGCCCACAGGCGCCTATGATTGGTTGCAGTGAGACATGCCCCCACACTGAGTGACAGGTGTCTCACTGCACCCAATCACAGCAGCCGGTGGGTGGGTCTATACTGTGCAGTGAACTAAATAATTAAATAAAAAAACCGGCGTGCGGTCCCCCCCCCAATTTTAATACCAGCCAGATAAAGCCATACGGCTGAAGGCTGGTATTCTCAGTATGGGGAGCTCCACGTTATGGGGAGCCCCCCAGCCTAACAATATCAGTCAGCAGCCGCCCAGAATTGCCGCATACATTAGATGCGACAGTTCTGGGACTGTACTCGGCTCTTCCCGATTTGCCCTGGTGCGTTGGCAAATCGGGGTAATAAAGAGTTAATGGCAGCCCATAGCTGACACTAAATCCTAGATTAATCGTGTCAGGCATCTCCCCGAGATACCTTCCATGATTAATCTGTAAGTTATGGTAAATAAACACACACACCTGAAAAAATCATTTATTAGAAATAAAAAACACTAACAAATTCCCTGGTTCACCACTTTATTCAGCCCGAAAGTCCTCCATGTCCGGCGTAATCCAGGATGGTCCAGCTTCGCTTCCAGCGCTGCTGCTTGGAGGTGACCGGAGCTGCAGAATACACTGCCGCTCCTGTCACCTCCACGCAGCAAATGAGGTGAGTAGCCCGATCAGCTGAGCTGTCACTGAGGTTACCCGGTGGCCGCGGGCTTTTTCGGTCTGAATAAAGTGGTGAACCAGGGAATTTGTTAGTGTTTTTTATTTCTAATAAATGTTTTTTTCCGGTGTGTGTGTGTTTATTTACTGTAACTTGCAGATTAATCATGGAAGGTATCTCGTGGAGACGCCTGACATGATTAATCTAGGATTTAGTGGCAGCTATGGGCTGCCATTAACTCCTTATTCCCCCGATTTGCCAACGCACCAGGGCAAATCGGGAAGAGCCGGGTACAGTCCCAGAACTGTCGCATCTAATGTATGCGGCAATTCTGGGCGGCTGCTGACTGATATTGTTAGGCTGGGGGGCTCCCCATAACGTGGAGCTCCCCATCCTGAGAATACCAGCCTTCAGCCGTATGGCTTTATCTGGCTGGTATTAAAATTTGGGGGGACCGCACGCCGTTTTTTTAATTTATTTATTTCACTGCACAGTATAGACACGCCCACCAATCTGCTGTGATTGGGTGCAGTGAGACACCTGTCACTCAGCGTGGGGGCGTGTCTCACTGCAACCAATCATAGGCGCCTGTGGGCGGGGAAAGCAGAGAATACGAGATTGTTTAATGAGCGGCCGGCTTTTTCAAAATAGTAAAAGGTGCCGCAGCAGTGTGAATGCCGTGCAGCGCCGCGCCGGGGAACGCTGAGTATGAGAGAGGAGGGGAAAATGACCGACAGACTGAGAGAGGGACAGAGATAGTGACGGACCGACAGAGAGAGAATAGAGACCGAGATGGAGAGACCGACTGACAGAGAATAGTGATTGACAGACATTGGGAGACATCACTCGTTTCCAGTGTTTTAGGAAACATGCGAGAAATGTATTTAGGAAATATCGGATGTCACTAGGATGGTGTGAGTGCCGTCCCGTGACATCCGATTATTTACACGCTCCCATAGACTTGCATTGGAGAGACTCGCAGTAGAAACTCGCAAAAAAGCAGCATGCTGCGATTTTTTTCTCAGTCCGATTTGGACTGAGAAAAAAAATCGCAAATGCGAGCTGAATCATTCACTAACATGTGTCCGATTCCAATGCGAGATTTTCTCGCATTGCTCTACTGCGAGAAACTCGCAAGTGAGAAGCAGCCCTTATAGCCTTATATAGTTGAGTTTGGGTCCATGCAACATGGTCTGTTCTTTGACCACAAAACACAAATGTGTGACACCTGCACTAGGCCAGGTCTCTGTATTTTAGGCAATCAGGACCTACTAGAGGGACACTGGTGTGCAAACTGGTCTCGTAATTTGTGGGGATTTTCCACCTCTGTTTATTAGGAGAAAGTGGTGTAAAAGCTGACTGATGTCAAAATGTCATCAGCTAAGGTACAAAAAAAATCTGATCTGGATATATAGGAAAACTGAAAATGAGCAGTGGATCATGTTTGTAGATACATTTTTATGCTACATTTCTCACCATACTATGCCCACTTTTGTTGATTGAGTCAGAAAAAAATGGTAATACCCATATTTAAAGTGGTGCACATTATGTATAACATTTGCTTAGTAAATCTGTCCCTGCATGTGCTAGAAAAGAAGAAAAAAACATTTCTAGCTTTTCACTGCATTGAATTCAGCTTTTAAAGGAATTTGTCAGCAGGTTTCAATTGTGTAATCTGAAAGCACCATACAATTAGTGTTTTATCAGTAGGAGTGGCTAAATCCGATTGGCTAGAAAAATCTTCCTGGTTACGGAGTGTGACCGTCCTGGTGGTGGGCATGACCAGCTTGGTTGGTGGGCGTGGTGATGGTTCCTCATATCCACTGTAATAATGCAGGCTTTGACCCCCCCCTCCCTGCACCACACCTAATTGGAGGTCTTACCCCCAGACCCCCGCTTCTATGATAAATAACTCTAGGACCACGTGGAGTTTTCCTGGTCCCTGCCCCTTCTGGTCATATGGGCATGACATCAGCGGAGGTCCCTTAGCCCACTGGGATTTAGCCTCTACCTTAACATTGCAGGACAACTGGACTCATGCATGCTAGTCCAACCACACCTCCAGTTCTTGTCTCTCTAGATTGTACATAAAAACTGTGGTATGGGTGGAGTTATACACAACTCAATATCTGAGCTCTTCTAGATCTGCAGCAGAGAAAACTGTTACTATGTCATAACTTCTGCACCCAGTAAACTAAGTAATGTATCGGTGGAATCGGGGTCCCTGTCCATACCTTATGCTGCTGCAGGTGTATGAATCGGACAAGTGCAATGTAAAAAAATCTTTTATTGCACTCATCTGAATGTTAGTCAATGTTGCAGGTCTGATCTAAATGGACTGAGGAAAACAATTGCTGCATGCTGCTATTGGCAGCATATCTCTTATGTCACTCACTTATGGGTGTGCATGAAACATCGGACTGCGCTGATGTCATCAGTACAGTGCGACAATTCTGCCTCTGAGCGGCCCTATTGCAGTCCTCTCATCCCCATGAAGTGACCCCTCCCCCGGGTTCCTTGACCTCTGACCGGTGATGTCATGTCAACTTCCACTTGACCTGACCTCACCAAGGTGAGCCCCAGTCTGTCTGAGTGACTAGGCTGTGGGTGGTGTTTCACCGCTCATCTCAACCCAGCATCACAGTGCAGCATGTCGTGCATGCTCTCTTTCACTGCAGAGCGCCACAAGCAGGAGCAATGCTGGGCTGTGATAAGCGGTGAAACTCTGCCCAGTAACTTAGGAAGACTGGGGCTGGCTGTAGTGATGTCAGGTCAACTGGAAGTTGACATGACCTCACCGGATCTCAGAGGTCACGGAGCGCGGGAAAGGTTCACTTCATGGGGATGAACGGACTGCAATAGCGCTGATCAAGGTATTTAGAAAAAGCCTGCCGTCACAGTTTTACAATATTGCAGAGTAGTGATCCACATCTTTAAAGGGAACCTGTCATCAGAACTTTGTCTTTCAACCTAAATGTTTCCCCCTCTGCAGCTCCTGGGCTGCATTCTAGCAAGGTTCCTGTACTTTTTGTGCCCCCTTTTAAACCAAAATAAATACTTTATAAAACTGTACCTTTCGGTTTGAAAATCTTGTAAATCGTCCATGGGGGCGGGCCGTGTGGCGTCCGTTACTGTATCTTACGCTGTCCCCCATGCTCCAAATCATCCCTCATAACGCCGCCCACTGCGCTCGAGGTCCCGTGCACGCCGGGACACCTGGTGACGTGGTCGCAGGCACGAGAGTATGGGCGGCGCTGTGATTGCATTGCAAGTGCCCGCCCATACTCTCGTGGGCGCGCTCTCCCCTCTGTACGTCGCTCAGATCCTCCGCTTCTCCTGTGGTGGCCTGCTCCGCTCCTCCCATCTATTTCCTGCTGCAGGGTACGATGGGAAGGAGGTGACGTCGGGCCGGCGCAGAACACTGGAGGCAGTGGGGAAAGGGCGGGCACGAGAGTATGGGCGGGCACTTGCGATGTAATCACAGCGCCGCCCATACTCTCGTGCCTGCGACCACGTCACTAGGTGTTCCGGCGTGCACGGGACCTCGGGCGCAGTGGGCAGCATCCTGAGGGATGATTTGGAACATGGGGGACGGCGTAAGATACAGTAACGGACGCCACACGGCCCGCCCCCATGGATAATTTACAAGATTTTCAAACCGAAAGGTACAGTTTTATAAAGTATTTATTTTGGTTTAAAAGGGGGCACAAAAAGTATAGAAACCTTACTAGAATGCAGCCCAGGAGCTGCAGAGGGGGAAACATTTAGGTTGAAAGCCAAATTTCTGATGACAGGTTCCCTTTAATCTTTCATCTACTCTTCATGTGTGCTCCGATTCTCACATGCGAGAGAATTTGCGCACAGTAATGACACTCGGCTAACGCTCGCAGCACTCTGAGCAACGGGTCATAGACATATCGTGCCATATCATACGCTAATATGACCCCGGCCATAAAAGGAGTCAGTCAGCTGAAGCCACCCTTGGTGTGGTCAACAGTTCAGTGCACCTTCTCGCGTACATGTTTCCCATCCATCTCTACCCTCCTCTTCCTCGACTGATAGATTTGGCTTTACAGGAGCCAGGTGGAGATGAATGTAAACAAGTAGGAGGGAAGGTGCACATAATTGATTGGCCACTACAAGAGTGCATGTGCTTGGTTTAAACAGTCATTTATTGTGCTGACAGACTCCTTTTAAAGAATAGGAAGCCTTCAAGTAGAAAGCCAGCAGTTTCCATAAGGCTTCGGGTGTATGTGACTGAATATTGGCTATTATAATGTAACTGCTTATATGCACCACTACAAGAGGTGAAAAGAGAATGGCTGCTATTGGGCGTAAAACGCAACATAGTGATACAGGTCTCAGCACATAATAGAACTTTTCTGCATGCATTTTTAGCAGCTGTCCATTTGCTACGTAGCTAAAACCTTATTTCTTATTTTCTGCAGCTTCCTTTATCTTTATTGAAGACTGCCCAGAACCACCCTATGGTAAGTTCTCATGGAATCACATGACTTTGTACAAACCACTGCATTCTGGGGAAACATCAAGACCCAGAACTTTCTTTGGTCTCTTCTTTGGCCTTGATGAAAGGGTGAGATGGCGTGCAAGGCTCCTGATTCATTTAAAGACGCATGTGTCTTTATGAATCAGGTGAGACGCAGCATAGTGGCCTGGGCCATCGTGGCAACCTAGCCACAAATATTACTTCAGTCAGTCATACACTGGAGTAAGATTTGTAAGGAACAAAACCACTGGTCATGATGCCTCACCCGGTCTCTGGGAAGTCAGAGCTTCGCGATAATGGGGGGGAAAACACCAAAAGTTGCAAGTTTTAAAAGCTTTTTACAGCAGTTTTCTTGCATAAAAACTTTTATTAATCGGCGTCTTAAAGGGAACGAATCACCAGGATTTTCGTATATAAGCTAAAGCCAGTGCTATACTGGCACTATCAGGCTGATTCTATACATACCTGTAGTGGTCAGCTCAGATGTATAGGCTTTCAATTCCAAGAAAGTAAAGTTTAAAAAAATCGGCAGCTGCGTGAGTGGCAGCTGCAATGGAGTAGATAATATATTCATAGTTAACCGCTGTTATAATTAGCACAAGTATTATACAAATGATTCACTTTTTTGAAGGACATGTGTGAGGTCATACCCATGTGACCTGGTATCCAGCTTTGTTGGTTGAGGCTCCGCCCCTTCTGGTCACATGGGTATGACCTCACACAGTTCCTGCAACAGTGAATCGTTTGTATAATACTTATGCTACCAGGGGAGGGGATAACTATGAATATATTATCTGCTCCATTCATCTAATTTTATAAACTTCACTTTCTTGGATTGGAAAACCTAAACATCTGAGCTGATCACTACAGGTATGTATAGACTCAGTCTGATAGCGCCAGTATAGCACTGGCTTTAGCTTATATACGAAAATCCTGGTCATTGGTTCCCTTTTTCTTTTTTAAAGGGAAACTGACAGCAGATTGATACTGCCCAATCCATTGACTGCATATATCAGACACCGGATGTATGATCTCTGCCTGGAATGTGTGACTCTGAAACGCTGCGGCCTTTCATGGAGAAACGTACTATAAAAGCTGCTGGGCACCGAGCCACACTGGAGATTAGTCAGCGTCCCCAGTTCCTATACCTTTATGCAGGGAAAGACCTGTCAATCCAGGGCAGTGGGCAGAGAGAAACTTATCCTATTTTCTTACTTCTCTTCTTCCAAAAGCCATGTTTGTTTTTTATTTTTCTGTCCACATAACTTTTTGATGGCTTTTTTTTGTGGGATAAATTGTACAAAACTGACCTGGTAATGTGATTCTACAGGTCTGTACGATTATGCAGATGCCAAATGTGTAGCTTTTTTTTTTCCCTCACTTTAGTAGTGAAAATTTTGGGGAAATTTGTTAAAAAAAAATATAAAAAAAAATAAAACTTAATTTGCTTGTGTCTCCATTTTCCAAGGCTCATAAACGTTAACATTTTTTGGGATATGGGGCTGTGTGAGGGCTTGCTTTTTGCACATTGAGCTGTCATGTTTACTGATATCATTTTGGGCTAGATATGGTGTTTTGATTGCCTCTTATTCAGGGCTGTGGAGTCGGTAAGCCAAACCTTCGACTCCGACTCCTCAATTTCTCTTGCACCGGCTCCGACTCCACGTCTCCGACTCCTACATATATTGCTTATAGTTAGGTGAAAAATTTATTGTAGTACATGAACATGTGTATGTGAACATCAGAAATTTAATATTTTCTATGATACCATAATCAAGATATTTGGATAGAACATAAAATATATTTAATGGAATACAACTTTAGAACACAAAAAACTGTAATAAATTTTAAATATGCAATACACTATAATATACAGTAGATTACATATATCGTTTGTGTATGTATATGTGTATATGTATATATATATATATATATATATATATATATATATATATATAATAGATCATATTGTATTACATATTTACAATTTATTAGTTTTTGTGTTCTAAAGTTGTACTCCTATAAATATATTTTATCATAAAAATGATTAATGTCTGATGTTCACGTTGTACTACAATACATTTTTCACTTAAAAATAAGCATTATACTACATGTTATTACAGTATTTAGTATGTTTTTGTTGAAAACTGTTTTTTGCCACTTACATAGTGCATTACATAGTGATATATATATATATATATATATATATATATATATATATATATATATATATATATATTGTTATATATAACACTATGTAAGTGGCAAAAAACAGTTTTCAACAAAAACATACTAAATAACATTTGTGCAGTCCATGAATTTGATCTAAGAAATAGAATTGCCTCCATCAGATCCTCCTTCGCAGATGACCTCAAATCTGACCTAATAATTTTAAGGCTAGAGAACAACCTCTCTACAGTAAAGGCCGCTTTACACGCTGCGATATCGGTACCGATATCGCTAGCGTGGGTACCCGCCCCCATCTGTTGTGCGACACGGGCAAATCGCTGCCCGTGCCGCACAACATCGCCCAGACCCGTCACACTATTTACCTGCCCGGCGACGTCGCTGTGACCGGCGAACCGCCTCCTTTCTAAGGGGGTGGTTCGTTCAGCGTCACAGCTGCGTCACTGAACCGCCGCCCAATAGAAGCGGAGGGGCGGAGATGAGCGGGACGTAACATCCCGCCCACCTCCTTCCTTCCGCATTGCGGGCGGGAGGCAGGTAAGGAAAGGTTCCTCGTTCCTGCGGTGTCACACGGAGCGATGTGTGCTGCCGCAGGAACGAGGAACAACCTCGTTACTGCTGCAGTAACGATTTTTGAGAATGGACCCCCATGTCACCGATGAGCGATTTTGCATGTTTTTGCAACAATGCAAAATCGCTCATAGGCGTCACACGCAACGGCATCGCTAATGCGGCCGGATGTGCGTCACCAATTCCGTGACCCCAACGAGTTCGCATTAGCGATGTCGTAGCGTGTAAAGCCCCCTTTACTTGGGTTGGAGGCAAAGCCGTAACCACATGGGCAACATCTCTAACAATTTCCGGGTATAAAGGAATTGCCTCATGCACAGTCAGTTTTGATGAACGGTTGAATTTTTCTATTTCTTTGAGAGCAAGTGAAAAATTTTACTGAAATCTGGTCAATCTGCTGCTATAGGAGATGGAGTGAAATCTTTTTCCTTGCGGCAACGCTTTGCCTGCTCCATGTCATCCAAATACTTGTCAAAGTTAAACTCCTCATCTGATGAGGATGAAGATATGGCAGCAGTAGCACTGTCAGGCCCCAAGTCCTCTTGCGCCTGGCAGTCCTGTTGCCGCTCATCCTAACTGCTACCTCACTCAGAGCTTCTTTTCCTTTAGTAAGCTGTTGATCATCAAGCAGTATACGATGACTTGGGTCCACATAAACAGCTGCCCGAAGAAGTTTATTTTCCAGTAGCTGTGTCTCGCTCCGTTTCATTGAAGCAGAAATGCCATCTGCGATTAAACCTCCTCTTTGGGACAGGCAAAATAACAAGTTCTTCCACTCCCTTATGAAAATGCCAGGAGTTAAATCCTCAGCTTGTTGTAATTTTTTAGTCACGGTAAATGGGTGATTAAGCAATTTCTTCAGTTCAGCCACCTGTGTCCATTGACCTTCATTTAATGTTACTTGAGGGTTCACCATATCTATAAGAAACGATTTTAATTCAAGCAATCGCTCAGTCATTTAAATAAGTGCTGCCTCACAGAGTGGCTTTATTAACAATTGCCCCTTTCCCAGCACGTCCCTTCAAGATGGAATCAATTTTAGGGGTTCTGGCGGCAATAAACAACTTCCTCACTTTTCCACTTAGATTTCCAGCATGTCCGCCCAGTTTCACACATCCGGCTTTTCGCCGATTTGGCGGATGCGGCGCACGCCAGTACAGTACGATACAGTACAGTGGCAGCGCCGCAACTTCCGGGTCACATGCAGCGGTCACATGACGGCATGTGACCGGCATTTGTCGCGCTGCCACTGTACTGTATACACTGTACTGGAGTGCGCCGCATCCGCCAAACCGGCGAAAAGCCGGATGTGTGAAACCGGGGTCCTTCTTGCAGACTATCTCCTATTGCCAGCTGCAGCGTGTGCACAACACAGCGCATGTGATAAATATGAAAGTGTTTTGAAGCAGCTTCAACAAGATCTAATTCTAAAGTATCATTTTGCTGTTTTTCTGTTGTAATATCTGTTTGTTCCTCAGTTACATGAACAGAACTGTGGCCTTCCATCTCAAACATACTGAATCTTACATTTTCTTCTAGCTGTTGTTCATTATTCTCATTCATCAGTTTAATGCATTCTCCTTTACAATAGCAAGAACCTGTTCTTTTTTGAGTTTGTAATCTTGCAGAACTTTTCCACTAAGGCCTGGAGAAACTGGCTGCTGTGATGAGCTTTACTATCTTTCACTGCCAGTGTCTTACTAACAATTTCTTTCTTGTCACAAACATATCGAACATTGATGGCAAAATAATTCACTGACATGCAGCGACTCCGGGCATCCCAGCAAAGGCAATGGGTGAAAGATAGGACATTCAGACACAGCGTTTTGTGAGGATCCTCACAAAGAATGAGAAGTCAGTTTGTGGCGTTTTTCTAATCTGCTTTTGCTATTGAAAGCATTATCTATGAGCTCAAAAACCTTTCAGGTGATAGTTTTTTTAAAAGCGGATCTGCTTTTGCAGCTGACAAACGTATCCTCAAAAAACGCAGCAAAAACGCTGTGTGTGAATGTAGCCTTAGATCAGGAATAGAAAAGACATTTATAGGACATTTCATAAGTTTCCCAAATTCCTATGAAAAAATATTCATCACACTCTGCATTCAAGTACTGAACCCAATTTATTATATATTTTAGGAGTTGGAGTCAGTGCATTTTATACCGACTCCAACTCCACCAAAATGAGCTACGACTCCGACTCCACAGCCCTGCTCTTATTTCATGTTACTCAAGTATTGTGAAGGCCCAAAAAATTTAATTCTGGCTTTTATTTTTTTTTTTTTTTCTCGTTATGTTGTTTACCAATTGGATTAATTTATTTTAGATTTTGATAGTTTGGATATTTTTACAGTATTGTCCCCTCAAGGGTCCTAAAGCTGTAATTAGCCTATAGCTTTTACTATACATACCCGGGTTCCCCGAAAATATGACAGTTATATATATTTTTGCCCCGAAAAAAGCGCTAGGTCTTATTTTTGGGGAGGGCTTATTTTCAGGGAAGCATGGTTGGGGGAAAGTTTACCCCCTCAAAAATGAAGATTTCCCCCTTCCCAGGATTCTCATACTTACGAGATTGTTTCTGCGTGGCTCCCAGGACATCCTGTGATCTCCGGAGGGCGCTCCCAGCAGGTATGATGCACTGATGCACGCCGTCTTCCCCTCCTTCTGGCCGACACTCACACATCAGATCGCACACACAGACACACACACAAACACACTCATGAGATCACATATAGAATCGCGCACACACATTCACCTCATCTCATCCGGTGATACCACTTGCTTCCAGCCAGCAGGAGACTCTTTGCTCTCTTGTCTCTATGATGCATTCCACCGTTTGGTGCTCCATGCATTCCACCCGCAGGTCCTGGCGCTCCACTGCATAGCATCCCAGGTTTTTCCCATATGCCGGCCAGAAGCAATCAGTATTGCCGGATGTGGTGAGTGTATGTGCAATCTGATGTGTGATCTGATGTGTGCGTTCCGCGCAGGTCCTTGATGCGTTTCCACTGCTCCCGGTTGAAGTTTGGTGTGTATGATTGCGGGTTCTTCTTTCTTCTCTCTTTTGGGGTGTCTGCTTTCTATAATGAAGTGTCCTGTAGTATTCTTTAACTTTTTTGGCTGTGTGGACACTTCATTATTGAAACACGACTAGGTCTTATTTTCGGAGGAGTGCTTATATTTAAGCCTTGCTGAAAACTCCTACTAGGCCTTACTTTTGGGGTAGGTCTTATTTTCGGGGAAACATGGAAGCCATATATCAGCACTGCTGTATATAGCGAAAATCATGGGCTACTATGAACACCAGTTACAGGTTGGCTATCACAGAAGAAGCGTCATGACTAGCAAGGGAGTCTTTAGCTGTGATGGCAAATCACAGAAACGCCGATGGTTGTGTGGAATGATGCCCCACCACCCCCGTCAGCGCACATGACATGCCGTTGTCAGAGATCGACAGTGGTGTTTAACCTGTTAATAGTGACGGGCAGACTCTGCTCCACGTGCAGCTGTTAGTGGCATTCAGCCAACATTTGCCAGGAAAGATGCAAGTTCGGCGTGGGAGCCCACATAAAAATCAGGGACACAACAATTTACGTAACTGTAAATCATATGTTGGGAAAGCTTGATTTTCTCTGAAAGGCCGCAGCGTTGCAGAGTCCAATATATCTTACTGAGTTCATACAGCCGGTGCCCATGGACCACGCAGCATGTGTCAGCTGTCAGGTTCTCTTTCAGTACAGTTGATTTTTACCGTGGCATCAAACTTTTATTGCACAATGAATGGGTTTTTAGAATTGGAAAGCGTATATAATGCAATGAAACCTGATGGCTTATTCTGAGCAGAGCTACTACTACATCGTAAAAAAAATGTATATTAAATGTAGCCTGTAAGTGGAGTTCTGTTAATTGGGGGACGTCTTCTTACCTTCTTCAGTGTCCTGTTGTCTGATAAATAAATCAGTTTTTTTCTTGTACTATGTAGTAATGTTTTTTTGTCTTTGAAATAGTTGGTTGAATTAAAGAATGGTGAGACCTACAATGGGCACTTGGTGAGCTGTGACAATTGGATGAACATCAATCTTCGTGAAGTCATTTGCACGTCAAGGGTATGTCTTATCAGTAGTTGATGGTGTTCCTCGCTTTTTTCAAATCGTTATTTTAAGTTAGCTAACTAAACGTCCTAGGAACATTCCTTTCATATTAATCTTGCAGTCTCAACAAAGCACCAATTGTATGACAAAAGAGCAAAACGCTTGACCGTCAGGTGAAATGATCTTTTGTGTTGCACAAAAGTTTCAGCACAGTATAGTCCTGTGTAAGCAGGACCTGTGCTGCTGAGAACTGTTGCCGCCTAATTGCACTGAACAATCACTGTATAACTGGCTATTAAATCCCTTAACAACAAGCTGATGATTGTCGGGGGTCTATACCAAACATTGACCCGAAGGGTTGCACCTTGCAGATTTTGCTGGAGAAATTATACTTCTGGAATATTATTCTCCAGCGTAGGTATCTCCCAATAAAGATTTTCTTCTCCTGGGTCCCTTCACATGCACGTGTCTCCGGTACGTGCTAGGTCCGTGCCAGCATGTACCGGACACACGGGCACACGTAAACCCATTTAAATCAATGGGTTTATGTGCACGCACGTGTGCAGCCATTGGCCCGTGCCTCCATGTGGAGCACACTTGAGCCCTTGTGCTCCACACGGATGCATGTCCGTGTTTCTCCGGCAGCACGGGCCCGCACACGTACCACACGGATTGAGTGTGGATGCGGGTCCACGTGACACGTGCCAGAGAAGCACACGTGTCATTAAAAATTTTTTAAAAAAACTACCTCCACGAGTATATGTGTATAACACACGGAGAACACACGTAGTGCCATAAACATGGCACACGGAGGGGAAAACGCACCTTTGACACGTCCGTGAAACACGTGCGTGATTTTCACGGACGTGTGAAGGGGGCCTTAGGGTAAGTTCACATGACCGTATTTTTATCTAAATATGGTCAGTATCAAAAACTGACCTCACAAAGACAACACTCAGACCAATGTTATTCATTTGGGCTGTTCAGATGTCAATATTCCAAAGACCTACAGATTTAGATTGTGAGCCCCAATGGGGACAATTTTCCTGATGTGTGTAAAGCGCTGTGGAATATGTTAGCGCTATATAAAAAAATAAAGATTTATTTAAAAAAAAAGAAAATGTCCATGTGAAAAAAAATGCCCTGTTCACTTGGGATGCCAATTGGCCACATTGGTCCGTGGAAGCAGAAGAAAAAAATTGTATCCCATACAGATCAATCACACGGCATCCAATTTTTCCGGATACGTTGCCATTACTTATGTCACTCATTGTTGCAGAAAATGAAGTGTTTCTCCTAGAAAATTATTTGAATTACACAGGTTTTGTTATACACAATTATTTCCTTTTGTGTGTATTGGAACAACACAAAAAGCAGAGATAAAAAGGCAAATTCAAGGGTGAAAACCCTTTCGGCCATGAATCTATATGTATGTGTATATACAGTGCCTTGCAAAAGTATTCGGCCCCCTTGAATTTTCAACCTTTTCCCACATTTCAGGCTTCAAACAAAGATAAAAATTTTAATGTTCTGGTGAAGAGTCAACAACAAGTGGGACACAATTGTGAAGTTGAACGAAATTTATTGCTTTATTTTCAAATTTTTGTAAAAAAAACTGAAAAATGGGGTGTGCAATATTATTCATCCCCTTTACTTTCAGTGCAGCAAACTCACTCCAGAAGTTCACTGAGGATCTCTGAATGATCCAATGTTGTCCTAAATGACTGATGATGATAAATATAATCCACCTGTGTGTAATCAAGTCTCCGTATAAATGCACCTGCTCTGTGATAGTTTGTGTTCTGTTTAAAGCGCAGATAGCATCATGAAGACCAAGGAACACAACAGGCAGGTCCGTGATACTGTTGTGGAGAAGTTTAAAGCCGGATGTGGGTACGAAAAGATTTCCACAACTTTAAACATCCCAAGGAGCACTGTGCAAGCAATCATATTAACCCTAGAACGCATGACGTTAAAAATATACATGCAAATATAGAAAAACACACTTAAATAACTTTCACAAGTTTGTTTCAATTTTGCTAACTAAAATATGAATAGTGGACAAAATGTAATTATAATTTTTCACAGAAAACACCAAAAAAATCTTTTTTTTTCCAAATTTCACACAAATATATGAAAACACACACAAAAACACATAGAAATCTATAGCAAACTAGCTGCAGCTACATTTTTATTCTAACTTTCTTTTCTATTATATTAGTCTTCCAAACAATTCTGACATGTTATTTTTTCAGAAGAATGTTCTTTGCAAACATTTTCCTTACAAGTGGAACAATATCGCTCAGTTTTCCTCTCTGTTTCTTGGACACATGAAACAACGCTTTCGTTTTCTTTCTCCTGGGTCTGGAATAATCTGAAACTGTACGCCACACCGTTTCATTGCTTTTTTTAGTTTGCTTTGGCAAGCATTTCACGTTGCTTCGCTCTATCATGTGAAGCATTACAAGTTCATGACAAAGGTCCTTCAAGAATATGCGTCTCCTGTCCTTCCTCTTTTCATGAAATTCCGGATGAGTTTGTGTATAAATAATGAATTTAGGGCTTCTACATCACGGATATTTGAAAATAGTACTACAGGCAATCGTTTTGTTTGCCTCTTACACGAATATTCTCCCACCATCTCATCCATTTTATCTACACCTCCTTTTGTTGTATTGTAATGCAGGATGATTTCTGGTTTAAATGTTTTGTCATTGCTGTCAACACTGCAGTCGTGATGCATGGTACTGAGTAAAATCACAGATTTCTTCTTCTTCGCCTTGTAAGATACCAAAGTTGCTTTATTTAATCCAAAGACACTGTCATAAAGTGCTCGCTGACGATTGTGTTTGAGTGCTGCTGGAATTTCTCGTCTGTTTTGCTTTATAGTACCAACAAGTGGAATAGCTTTTGCAAGCAGAAAATTGCCTAGTTCAACATTGGTGAAATAATTGTCCATGGTGATGTTTCTACCTGAATTGAATATTGGAACAGCAAGAGTTTTGACTATTTCAGACTCCAGATCCTTCTGTACTGGTGCACCAACCTCTTTGCCACAGTAGATTACGACATTTATGCCATAATAATTTGCAGAATCACACATCCAGAAGATTTTTATTCCGTACTTGGCTGGCTTGCTGGGCATGTATTGTATGAACTTGCAGCGTCCTCTGAACGGTACAAGTTGCTTATCTACAGTAACATTAGAACTAGGATTTTAAAGTTTTGTGCAATTTTTTATAAATATGTTCCAGATATAACTGATGGGGGGCTAATTTGTCTGTTTCAAACCTCGCTGCACGAGTTTGCGTATCATCAAAGCGAATGATTCTTCTAATTTCCTCATATCTGGCCACTGCCCTGAGATGTCATGCCCTTATCACTCCCTCCAAAAATCACATGACATCCTCACGTTATTATCCTCACTCTGGCCCCTCCACCAGCATTACTGAGTACAAATAAAGTAACTTGAGACACAAACACTACTCAGATCATGATAAAAATAGCGGGGGCCTAAAATGCTCCCAATCCATACAGATGTAGTTTTCACCAAACAAGCATTGTTACACCAAAATGCCTATGAAAAAAATTATATGAACTGGATATTATCAACAACGACATACTTAAGGAGTGGGCGGCACGGTGGCTCAGTGGATAGCACTGCAGCCTTGCAGCGCTGGGGTCCTGGGTTCGAATCCCACCAAGGACACCATCTGCAAGGAGTTTGTATGTTCTCCCCGTGTTAGCGTGGGTTTCCTCCGGGTTCTCCGGTTTCCTCCCACACTCCAAAAAACATACTGATAGGGACTTTAGATTGTGAGCCCCAATGGGGACAGTGTTCCTGATGTATGTAAAGCGCTGCGGAATATGTTAGCGCTATATAAAAATAAAGATTTGATTTTTTTTTTTTTTTTTACCTGGAGTTTCAAAATTCTAACTAAAGTAATTTTGCAGATAATAGCAAAAATGTAAGCATGGAGGCCTAAAAGGCCCCCAATATGCATTCTAGGGTTAAAATGGAAGGAGTATTATACCACTGCAAATCTACCAAGACCCGGCCGTCCTTCAAAAATGTAGTCTTATAAGGAGAATACTGATCATAGATGCAGCCAAGAGGCCCATGATCATTCTGGATGAACTGCAAAGATCTACAGCTGAGGTGGGAGAGTCTGTCCATAGGACAACAATCAGTTGTATACTGCACAAATCTGGCCTTTATGGAAGAGTGGCAAGAAGAAAGCCATTTCTCAAAGATATCCATAAAAAGTATTGTTTAAAGTTTGCCACAAGCCACCTGGGAGACACACCAAACATGTGGAAGAAGGTGCTCTGGTCTGATTAAACCAAAATCAAACTATTTGGCCACAATGCCAACGATATGTTTGGCGTAAAAGCAACACAGCTCATCACCCTGAACACACCATCCCCACTGTCAAACATGGTGGTGGCAGCATCATGGTTTGGGCCTGCTTTTCTTCAGCAGGGACAGTGAAGATGGTTAAAATTGATGGTAAGATGGATGGAGCCAAATACAGGACCGTTCTTGAAGAAAACCTGTTGGAGTCTGCAAAAGATCTGAGACTGGGATGGAGATTTGTCTTCCAACAAGACAATGATCCCAAACATAAAGCAAAATCTACAATGCAATGGTTGACAAACGTATCTAGGTGTTAGAATAGCCAAGTCACAGTCAAGACCTGAATCCAATCGAGAATCTGTGGAAAGAGCTGAAAACTGCTGTTCACAAACACTCTCCATCCAACCTCACTCAGCTCCAGCTGTTTACAAAGGAAGAATGGGCAAGAATTTCAGTCTCTCGATGTGCAAAACTGACAGACATACAGTGACTTGCAGCTGTAATCGCAGCAAAAGGTGGCGCTACAAAGTATTAACTTAAAGGGGACGAATAATATTGCACGCCCCAATTTTCAGTTATTTATATTTTTGTTTAAAATGAGCAATACATTTCGTTGAACTTCACAATTGTGTCCCACTTGTTGATTCTTCACCATAACATTACATTTTTATCTTTGTTTGAAGCCTTAAATGTGGGAAAAGGTTGATACAAGTAAAATATATCTTTGTACCGTGTTAGCCAGTAGAGATAAAAAATTGTTTAAAAGAACTGAAGTCCTCAGTGGTTGATACCTTTTTAATGGCTAACTGAAAAGATGGTAATAATTGCAAGCTTTCGAGACTACTCGGGTTTCTTCATCAGGCATGGTATAACACAAAATCTGGAGAGTCACATATTTATACACAACAGGACATAGAATGGGGCAGTAAAAAAAAAAAAACAAAAAAAACAACCAAGTTATATAAAACAGAACTATCACTAGCAGGGGGACAAACTGTTGTAGCCATAAATTTTGCTGCAGTTCAGTGTGAAAGTTTTATTGTCCTCTGATCAGGGTCTGGTCCAGGCTGTGACACGCTCGGATGGTCAGAGGAGCACATCTTTTAACTGATGTAAAAAGACATGAATCCATGAGACACATTCATTCCTACTCAATGTCCATGTCGGAAAAGGTTGAAAAATTCAAGGGGGACGAATATTTTCGCAAGGCACTGTATGTTCTGTATTTTTTACTTTTTAAACTTGCCCTTGCGGGCCTTGGACCTCTGATTCCTTGTGCTATATATAGCAATACCAGTCTCATGAACACCAGTCACTGGTTGGCTTTCATAGGACTACTGTCATGACAGTCATGGGGTCCTCAGCAGACAACAGACTGTAAGAGCACCCATCAGTGCTTTGCAGGAGTGCCATTGGGTGATAAGAATGGAGCAATCCCTTACTTGTGCTCTTTGAATGCTGCTGTCACAGAATAATGGCAGCATTTAACAGGTCAACAGCAGCCGTCAGAGCTCAGCCCCTCGCACGGCTGTCTAAAGGCAGATGATGGTTGGATAACAACCATTATCTGTGAGCAGAGATGTCAGCTGTTACTGAGCCCGCGCCAGGGAGTTGACACCGACACTACACTAATAGGTTTGGGGGGAAAACAAATGATTGTTTTTATACAGCCGTTTGAAGTTATCCTTACTCATCAGTTACCATATTGGTCAGTTTTGTGCTCCGGTATTTCTTCTTTAGAGGATTTATAGCTGCTAGCTGAATGCGTCCCTTAACTAGCACAGAAAAAGGAATAACTTTTAAATGTTGTGATGACCAATTTATTAGGAGGTCTGAGATGAATATTGTCTTGTGTGTCGGAGGTTTGTTTGTTAACCTCTCGATCACGCCAGGATAGTTTGAACCCGCTGGATCAGTCTTTCTTTTTTTCTGTAACAGTGCGTTTTTATGTGCTAAAGAGCCCTTGTAATGTTGCTTATAGGCTAATGTTTTATACGGAAACCATCTAAACATATTCTTTAACAAAGCCTAACATGGTCTCTGTCATCTTTTAACAGGACGGTGACAAATTCTGGAGAATTCCTGAATGCTACATACGTGGCAGCACAATTAAATACCTGCGAATCCCAGATGAAATTATTGATATGGTGAAAGAGGAAGTGATGTCAAAGGGCAGAGGTCGAGGGGGAATGCAGCAGCAGAAGCAGATGAAAGGCCGAGGAGCTGGTGGAGCTGGGAGAGGTACCGTACTTTTATTTTTTTATTTTTTTTTTTTTTTATATGACCGCATTGGATTATAAGATGCACCCTATATTTGTAGAAATTTAAAGGGAAAATAAATTATGGTCTCCATCTTAAAATCTGGTGCTGTCTTACCGGAGGCAAGGCGGAAGCAGTGGTGGTGGAGTAGGGCGATGCTGCAGGCCGTGCAGTGGGTGTAGCAGATGCTCACTGTGGGCACTGTTAGGAGGAGCATCCAAAAGCTGTCGGCAGTGCAGGCTTCAAAGAAATGGCGCCTGGAGTTGCACGTGCCCAGCTGGAGCTCTCTACTCAATGCCAAGTAGAGATCTCATCTGCACATGCGCCTCCTCCGGAAGCCATTTTCCTTAAGTCAGCTTCAGGGAATCAGTGGGCTGGAGGCGGCGTGTGCGCAGATGAAATCTTGAGGCGAGAGCTCCATTTTCCGCACACTCCATTATTTGAAGCTCGCACTGCTGACCTTTTCAGAATGGCAGCCCCTGCCTCACCGCCTGCAGCACAGCGCTCAACACCGCCCATGACAAAGAGCATTTCCTCTCCCTCCTGTGACCCCTCTCCACCACCCCAAGTAAGTTATAATCTCCAACCTTTATTTTCCTCAAAAATTTTTGGGAGGAAAAGTGCGGCTTATAATCCATAAAATATGGTACATTTTTTTTTAATTCTATATTTAAAAGGAAATTGGAAGAGGCACTGGTAAGATTTTGTGGGTGAAAAAAAAGCAGAGACCCAGAAAATGTGCTAAAACCATGAAAAAATGGCAAAAATAAGGGCATGGTTTGTAGTGCCATGAGGATTTTTATTTGGTTTGAGGGTTCATAGCTAAAATTAACACAATTTAATGTTTTGGTTATTTTTGGATTCAACATAAACTTACAATTACTGGTTTGATTGTTCAACGTTTTGTTTTATTTACTTCTGTTATACTGTATTTTTGGCGTACTTTAGGACACAAGGGTTAATAAAAGGGCGCCACCTGAAAGGGATCTCCTCAAGCACATGAATTGTGCAAAGCACAACCAGAGATGTGCTGTACAAGAGGGGGATCACCAAAATATGTAACTGTCACAAAATTGAATATTTAATCAGCAAGAAAAAAAAAAATATATATATATTTATATATATTATTTATATATATATATATATATGCAGTAGAATATTATATTATATGCAGTAGAATATTATATTATATGCAGTAGAATGACCCACATTAAAACTAAGAAAGTGTGGTCAGGAAACATCCCCAGCTACACTTATAATAGGGTATAGGATAATCCGACTCCCAGTAGGCAAATAAACTGCAGTAGAATACTGCGCTGAAGGTCTCCAGACAATAAAATACTATGCAGACAAGTGGGATTAAGGCCCGTTTCACACATCTGGCATTTCGCCAGAAGCTGGATCCGGCACGCATACAGTACATTCATTTACAGCGGAAGCGTAACACCATGCGGACAAATACGGTTGTGCATAAAGCACACAACCGCATGGTGTTACACTTCCAATGTAAAATGTACTGCATGCGTGCCGGATCCAGCTTCTGGCGAAATGCCAGATGTGTGACACGGGACTAAGCGGGGATGTATCCCCACGTATTGCCACTGAGATGTGGCTTTCTCAAGGGCAGTGTGTGTGTATTTTTGGTGTACTCCAAAATGGAAAACCACTAGATGGCAACATTTTACACACATGGAATACAGATGTGAAAAAGAAAAACACATTTAGTGTTTCCTTTTCGTTTACAGCATCCTTGCCGAGAAAATAATTTGGGTCAATCATTGGTATTATGTCCATCATCTTTCTAACACTCACTTTGGTCTAGAGACTCCACTCTCACTATTGAGACTCACTAGTTGTCTTTTTTTGCCATAGGTGTCTTCGGGGGACGAGGAAGAGGCATGGCAGGTGGAGGCCGAGGGGGTCAAGATAAAAAAACAGGACGACAAGCAGGAAAACAGTGAACCTTTTAATGGGTGTTAAAACTTTCTTCCTCCCCTTCCCCCTCCTCCCTCCAAAGTATACATCACATCGGTTTGGGCACACCTCGCATTGTGTATATAAAGTGAAAGCGTGAAGTCTCAAATTTTCTAGTTCATATTATTCATTGGGCCCCAGCAGAATTTTGACCTTTTCAACAGCTTTTATGGTTTTGGTCTTTGGTATGAATGGCCACTCTCTTAGCAGTGAACACTCCAAAGGTAGTGGTTATGCTACCTGCTGCTCGTCTTTATAGAACTGATGAGTGTCAGAGGCTAGTATATTTACTAAGTGATGTTAGGTTTGAAAATAATTCTACAATTTTAAAAGAGAATCTGAAATAGTAGGGTATACATCACTTGAAACAACTGTGTAAACTTTTTTTTTTTATATTAAAGGGAAACTGTCAGCAGGTCTTTTCTATTTAATATAAGCTCAGCGTAATCTAGACAATGAGACCCTGATTCCAAGATTGTGTCGTTAATGCTGTGTACTGTAGTTTCAATACAATCTGTTTTATCTGCAGGAGATTATCACTAGAGGACCAGGTCTTCTAGGCAGAACAGACCAGCTAATCTGGGTATCCATGCCCTCATCACTGATTGGTAGCTTGCTCACAATGTACACAGGAAGTTGTTGGGGTGTAGGCAGGGTTATACACAGCCCAGAAGTCTTAGCTCTTATAAGACAAAAGGTCTGCACTGAGCAGTCCTGTAAGGCCTGTTTCACACATCCGGCATTTCACCGCTTTGCCAGATCCATCACACTCCGGTACAGTGCAATACAGTACAATGGCATCGCGGCAAGCTGCAGTCACATGCCGTCATGTGATGGGAGCATGTGACCGCAGCTTGCCGCAATGCCATTGTACTGTATTGCACTGTACTAGAGTGTGGCGGATCCGGCAAAGCGGCAAAATGCCGGATGTGTGAAACCGGCCTAAGTCATACTTCCCTGGATAATGCTTTATGCTACTCCCATCATCTGCTCTGATTCCATAGCAAAAATCTGTTGACAAATTCCCGTTAACAACCTGCATATGATAACAGAACATGCAAAAAGCTCTTTCATGCTCGACATATGCAAGGGCTTCAACATCGGGTTGAGATGATTTAAAACTTGACAATTGGACCTCTGACCGTCTGATGCACAACCAAATGTCAGTGATGCCGGTGCTGCTGTTTAATAGTGAGCTGCAGTTGTCACCGGTAAAGGGGTTCTCCATCTTCTAAAAGGTAAAACTGCATCAAATGCTGAAAAAAAACCCCAGCTAACATACTTCTACACTTTGCCAATCCAGCACTGACGCACATGTGGACTTTTAAGTTGTTTTTTTTTTCTTTTTTTAACTGGCGGCTAGCACATGATTACTTCATGGACATGCCCTACTTAATTGGCATTATTGGTTTGAGCAAAAATGCCAATAATAAGTAATAGTTAAAGAGTAGTGGGATCACCTGGGAATCTCTAGGTCGGCAAGGAAAAGAGGTAAGTAGAGTTGTTTTTTTTGTGTTAGAATCTGGATAACCCGATCACTGGTGCTCATCTAGATCTGAGATTCTCTTAAATGCAAAAGTGAGGATTTCAAAAATCTGCCAGATCTGAAGTAGTTAAATTCCCAGATTACCTCATAGTGTAACCCAATACTCTGTACGAAGGAAGCAAGGTCTTATTTCACTGATTGGCACTGGCAGTTTGTACCAAAAGTAAAAACATTGAAGTTCATAAATCCATCTCCCAGGAGAGTTCAAGTTCACTGAATAGATCCCCCCAGCAAGAACATGCAAAGCACATTTCTCCACTTGCTTCTAGTTAGGAATGTCCTAAACAAATAAGGGTTTCAATTCCTCAATTGCATTGGCTACATGCTCAAATATTTTGGCGTGGTCATGGCAACAGTTAGAGCTAATCATTATTTTTTTTTTCTCCCTCTGTAAGAAAATGTAATTTTTATCCTTTAAAGGAGCATGTGTAAAAGTTCTGTAAGTTCCCGGTTGCCAAGTACAGCAGTGTTCTTTTCAGCTTTTCTATTTTTTTTGTTGGAAAATGTTAAAAACTGAATGTGTTCACATGCTTCATTGAAAATGCACGCACTGAGATTTCATACAGCTAGGTAGCTGTTCAGACATACGTAGTTTCGTTTAAGTCACATGTATCTGGTTACAATTGTTATTTTTGTAATACTGATGACCTGAATAAAGAGGTTAAAAACACTTCGCAGTTTTCTAAGATGAACAAATTGTGTTTAATATATTTCATGAAAAGTGCAAATCTGTCTAAGGTTTGTTACCTTTTAGTAAAAAGATTCAGATTTCTTATGGTTGATTACTAAACAAAAACAACATTTCTTTGATTAGAGAAAAATAATGCGGTTTGGAGAATATTCTTGAATACACATGTCCTATAATTTGTGTACATAGCATAGGGATTGTCCGGGACTTTTTATATCAAATCAAAGTTTGGGTATATGCGCACGCTGCAGTTTTAACTGCACCAAATCTGCACCTTATCACTGAAAATTGGAGTAACACATCCATTAAATAATAAATATTTTATTCAAAATTACAGGAATATAGCAAATATAAACAGCAATATTATGGATCAGGTTTCTACAGAGGAAATGTCAGACATAAATCTCACTAGTAGGGGAGACCCTGGGAATGTAAAAAAAAAATGCTTGTAATGATGGTGTGTTTTTGGTTCTGTTTTTGTCATTTCTGATTTCATGTGTTTTTCAGTAGAAAGTGTAACAAAACGCTAGAGGATAGAACATGCTGCATATTTTTTTTGTCAGACGTTTGTGACAAACTGCAGACAAGAAAACTACAACGGGCACACAGTCAATCTGAATTCTCATAGGCTTTTCTGGGAAGTCAAAAGTGAGAACTTTCTGACAACAAAACTGCACCAAAAAAAGCGACCAAACTGCATCATGCGCATAAAACCTTTCAGTGTTTTAAACCAGACGTACAACAAAGGAACCAAATAGTCGGATATTTTTAATTTAAAAGATACAAATTGAAAATAATGACCAATACATAAATATAGAAGAAAGGAGTATAGAGATAAAGAAATAACTTCATAGTGAAAAAACTCACAATTGACAAGTGTTTTCAACAGAGAAGAATATAGGAAAAGGTAGGAAGAAAGATGAAAAAAGGACAAGTAGAGCATCCCGAAGGGATGACTACCCTCCCTCGTACGCCTCTCAAGCATCTCATAAAGAGAAATCTAGGTTCATTTTGATAACCAGAGACTGAAGTCTGAAGACTCTCTAAGATCCAAGGAGCCCAAGTGTCAAGAACCTTCTCTGAGCTGTTAGTAAGCTGACCGATCAGCTCCTCAATTTTAAGTAAGTCATTAAGTTCCCTCATGAAATCCGCCCGGGAGGGAGTCTTCTGTTTCCATAGTCTAGGAATCCACTTCCTAGCCACTGCCAGTTAGTGTCTGAGTAAACTTTTTATGTATTTGGAGATTGAAAATTCGCTCAGAGACAAAAGGGCGAGCTCAGGTGAGGGCCTGACCTTAGATGTTGAGAGCATTTTAAAAAGGTCGAACATACCCTCCCAAAAGCATCAAATAAGTGGACAGGACCACCAGATGTCTGTATAAGAGCCTCTACCCCGCAAACATGTCCAACATATCTGAGACCGTAGGGAACATAGATTGATGAATGTTTGATGGACATCTGTACCATCTGGATAGAATTTTGTAGTTCCTCTTCTGTATTGATGTACACATTGATGAACAGTGTTTAAAGAGTAAAATCTCAGTGTTTCGCCTCAGAGAAGGGTCTGCCTAAATGTTTTTCCCACTTGTAGAAAAATGTGGGTGGAGCATTTATAGTACGATTGTCTAGCAATATTCCACACAACAATGAAACAGTATGAGCTGGAGGGTCTCCCCCGACAGAGTCTCAAAAGGGGAAGAGCCCTAAAAATATTGTTTTGGGGCAATAAGGACTTTATGTAGCTCTTTAATTGCTCTTGTAAGAACCATGAGTCTGAGGGGATGTCAGAATCAGGGGATGACGTGTGCTGAAAACATTTGTACTGAATGGGACACTCACATTTTAGTTTGTGTAGGATAATGTTTCTATGTAGTCCTGCTGAAAAGGAGAGGTTCTCATATAAGGGTTTAAGGGGGCCTGGAATAGTTGAGATATGAATTGTCTTGAAGCTTTGTCTGATCCATAGAGAAAGGTTGTGAATAAGGAATGATTGTGTTGCGAGAAGAGCTTTAGATATGGTTTGGGACCAAATGGAGGCTAGCAGACTAATTTTGGCCTTAGCATATTCTATATCCACCAACCTTTTTTTTTTTTTTTTCCCCTTCTTGGTGAAACAGATCTAAAAGGCACGTCTCCAGTGAGGTGTAACTGTACAAGTGGAAATCTGGGAGGCCAGCTCCCATTTTTCTTGGATCTACTTAACATCTGGTAGGATATTCGAGGTTGTTTATTGGTCGAGATGAATTTACTTATTGTTGCCTTAAGGCCGAAAGAGCAATGCCGATAAGCATATAGGAATAGCTTGAAAAAAAATTTAATAGATGGGGCAAAAGGTCAATTTTAATGGCGTTGATCAAAAAAAGCAAATCGTTTTTAACCTTTCTCGCCAAACCCTGTTTTCATTTTCCTGAGAAGGCCAAATTTTTATCTGACCAGTATAAATTTATCTGGCAATAACTCTTGAATGCTTCTACACATTGCAGAGATTTTGAGACAGGTTTATTTTTAGTGACACATTGTACTTTGTTAGTAGTAAAATGGGTCAATATGGTTTTTGAAAATATGACAAATTTTGAAAAAGCTGCAATTTTTGAACTTTGAATTTTTGTGCCCTTTAAACCCCATCACAAGATCTGCAGTACATGTACAGAGCTGAGGGAAATGCATTCTCGCAAACCGACATGAGCACAGTGCAACGATTGTGCTGGCAAAATCATCAGAGGGTGTCATCTATGTATCATTCATAACGGACATCCTGCAGTAACTCCTGCAATCTGTTCTAGCATCAGGCGTTTAACCCTTCTGATGCCACTGTCAATAGTAACCGCGGGATTGATCTACTTACAAAAGAGAGAGAGCACCCTTTCTGCCCCAATCAGCACTACACGATCTTAATCTGATGGTCACCATGGTGACCTTGGGCCTAATAATGGCTGCAGGGTCACCTTCGTACATAGGCCTATAAGGTCCTGCCTTGAGCAGTACCTGACTTGCCTCCTGCCTGTGTGCCAGTCACTGATCTAATGCCCTCCAATATAAAAGCATTGCAGCAGTTTAGATCAGCAATCAGGGCAGGGAAAGTCGATGTGACCTATCCTGGGACTAGGTAGTAAAAACAATAAATTAAAAAAAAAATAGATATTTTATATAATATATATTCAATGTGGAAAGATCCAGCAGGGTGTCAATCACTAGTGTGATTTGATAGATATCTAATTTTTTTTTTCTTTCAAGTAATTAAATATACCAATAAATATATTTACGGTATGTAAAAATTAAAAAAAATAAGTAGACATATTTGTTATCCCCACGTTTAGAACAACCCGCTCTAAAAAATTGTCACATTAGTTAACCCCTTTAGTGAACAAGGTAAAAAAGTGGCAAAAAAAGAGATATTTAATCATACAGACAAAAGAACAGTGCAATAGGACGCAATAAAGTTGCATGCAAATGGAAATGAGATCTCTGAAAACGTCAGTGTTCCACAAAAAATAAGCCCCCTCTCAGCTCTGTACATGTAAAAATAAATCTATAGTTCTCAGAATATAGCAATGCAAAAACAATTTTTATGTGTAGAAAACTTATTGCATAAAAACAGCAAACTAAAAATACAAATGTATCACTGTAATCGTACTGACCCAAAGAATAAACCGTTTTATTAATTTTACTCTACAGTGAATAACATAAAAAAAAATCCTACATTGCTGTTTTGTATTGATTCTGCCTCCCAAAAACTGGAATAGTAAGCAATCAAAAAACATTGTGCTTGAAAGTGGTCAACTAATCCCACAAAAAGAAAGCCCTCACATGACTGTCAGCAGAAATATAGAAACATAGCTCAAAATATGTCAATACAAAAACTTTTGTTGTAATAAAGGCATACAGTATTTTTCGGACTATAAGATGCACCGGACCATAAGACGCACCCTGGTTTTAGAGGAGGAAAATAAAATTTTAAGCAAAAAATGTGGTCATGTCACATTGTTAGGGGGCGAGGATCTGCTGCTGACACTGTTATGGGGTAATGTCCCAAAGTTCTCTGCTAAGGTACCCCATCCTGGTAATGATCCTCCTGCCTTGTATATGTACCCCATCCTGGGATATGCCCTTATCCTGCTATATACTGGCATCCTACTATATACTCCCATCCTGCTATATACTCCCATCCTGCTATATGCCCCCATCCTGGTCTATATTCCCATCCTGCTATATTTTCCCATCCTGCTATACACCCCCATCCATCCTGCTATACACCCCCATCCATCCTGCTATACGGCCCCATCCTGCTATATGGCATGTATCCTGTATCACACAAAAAACAAACGTTTATACTCACCTTTCCTTGCTCCATGCAGCATTGCTCCTCCTCCTGTCTGTGGCGGCAGCAGCGCCGCTGATCTGTGTGGAGCCGTCACCGGTCACTAACCTGCAGCACCGCTCGTCCTCCTGTCTGCCAGTCAGCTGACCTGCGTGACTAGCGGCGTGCACAGCGATGACGTCATCGCTGTGCTCACCGCTCTCTACACAGATCAGCTGACCGGGAGGAGATTGCGGTGCTGCAGGGATCGTTGTCGGTGAATGTACTGATTCACTGCACCCCGCTCTGATGATGATGCACGGGGGGCAGTGAATACAGCCGCACATCATCACTCCAGGCTGTAGTTGCCAGGATGATCATGGCCGGCTGTTAATTACGCGCGCACACCCCGCCCACCTGTCAGCATCGGTTTCAGCACTGAGAGATGATGGGCAGGAGGATGGGCATGCATATGTAATGAGCGGGCCCACGTGGTCACGGCAGGCGCTGCTACAGCCTGCTCGTGCCGCCGAGGACCCGCTCCACCACAGCACCTTCATTCCCAGCCGCAGCCCTATATTAGGACCATAAGACGCACCCCCCACTTTCCCCTAACATTTGGGGGAAAAAAGTGCGTTTTATGGTCCCAAAAATACAGTAAATACATTAAAAAAAAATATATAACTCTAGTATTGCTGAAATCGCACCGACCCAAAGAATAAAGACGTCTAATCACTTAGCTCACGGTGAACTCAGTAAAAATAAAAGCAATTCTCGACCTGCTGTTGATTTTGTTCATTCTGCCTCACAAAGAGCGCAGTAAGGCTCGTCTTTCGTTTATCCTGCATTGTACGCTGAGTGCTTGCATCAGGGTTTCAGTGTAAATCTCTGAAATGCGTGACTCAGACAGAACCCCTAACAGGATTCCCTATAATGAAGCAGAGGGAGTCATATTGAAATCAGTCTGTCCTGTGATCTGGCAGTGTCCATTCAGTGACGTGTAACAGTTTTGTGCACTTCTGAAAAGAACGTTGCTGAACAGAAGCCAGTGAATGGATCCCTTGGGGTGTCATCTGAATCACGTCATATGGAGATTTCAATATAAACACTGATGTAGGTGCTCAGCTTAGAGGCAGGGATAAATGTGATCCAAATTTTTATGCAAAATAGTGCCCAATTAAAGCTTCAACTCATTCTCCAAAAAAAGATAAATTACTAGATGGGTGTAATTTCCAAAATGGCGTTACTTGAGGAACACTGCACAGGGTTCAGACACCCCAAGGCACTCTGGAGCACAACGTCCCAAGTGTCCCAGTTATCTCAGAAGACATGGTAGCTAACGATTTCTGCTCCCTTTTGTAGATCACATCACAGGGACAGTGAGGCACACACAGTCTCTGATCCTCTGGTCTTCCAACTTCCCTGTGCCTTTCTTTCAGAACATGGCGGTCCGGAGGAGATGGCGTTTCACTGTGCAGCACTATCTTATAATGGGTGTGTGCAGTGCCAGCTTTTCCAGGGTCCATGTCATTTGTGGTATATCAAACATCGGGTCCCTCCGAGGCCCCCTAGAACAGTTAAGCTCAGGACTCACCAAGGCAGAGGAGGTTGCAGGGGAAAAGCTCGGCGGTGTGCTTGCTTCCCCAGTGTCTCTAGTGATAAAGGTGTCCAGGGTGAGGAAGATTGCCGCCTTCTGATCCTTAGCAGGTATTCCTTGCCTTTTCTTCCCTATTGTGGTTTTGGAGGCTGCTGATTAAAGCTAATTTAGCTGTGTGAGGCAGGAGCTCGTCTCCATCTGCTCGTATGGAGTTCCAGACACGAACCCCAGGTTTTGTAAATTTTGTTGGAACAATTAGAAATTGCTGATAAACTTCTAAGCCTTTTAACTTCCCAATGAAAAAAAAAATGTTAAAAAATTATGCTGATGTAAAGTAGCCATGTGGGAAATGTTCTTTATAAAACTATTTTGTGTGACATAACTCTCTGGTGTAAGGGCATAAAAATTAAGTTGTAAAATTGTGAAATTTTCCCAGATTTCCAATATTTTCCCAAGTAAAAAATATTGTCCTAAATTTACCACTAACGTGAAGTACAATATGTCATAATAAAAAAACACTCAATCACTGGGATCCGTTGAAGAGTTCCAGAGTTAAAATTACACAAAAAGACACCGGTCAGAATTAAAAAATTGGCCTGGTGATGAAGGTGAAAAAAGGCATCAGGGCAAAGGAGTTAAAACAGTCACACCACACAAAATAGTTATTAATAGAGATGAGCAAAAATGCTCGCCGCTACTCTGTGCTCGCCCGAGCATCTCAGTGCTCGGTATACTCGGCGAGCTCCGAGTACCGGCAAGATGCTCGGCTCCCCTGTGGGCGCTGTTTACAGAGTCAGCCCACATGCAGGGATTGGCTGTCACACACTGTAATGCCACAACCAACATGGCTGTGGCATTACAGTGATTGGCTGGCCGCACAGCGTCATCAGCTCTATATGACAGCTGACGGCGCTGTGCTTAGCAGTGGAATCCACAGTAATCTAGTGTAGGGGGACGTGCTGCTGAGCCAGGGACAGATTTAGTGTGTGTCTTAGGTAATGTAGGTACTAGGAGACGTAACGTCACTGCTGCCACTGTTGACATAGTAACCTACCAAGCGGGTTACTATAGCATCGGTGATCTCTGATCACCTGATTACCGGGGCCACTATGCATTGGCTCCTGCAGGAGTTAACTCCCTGTTTACCAGTGAATCAGCTGATTGGAGTTCTCCGTTGCTGTAGTACCCCGCTCAGTAGGTTACTATGGCAACGGTGGCAGCGGTGACATCACAGCCTATTAACCCGCCACAGCCTCTGCTCGATTACACAGCACGGGGAGGAGCAGCGTTGTTCCTCCCTGTGCTGTGTAATATAGCAGAGCTGCATGGGTAGAAGAAAACAGAAGACTAGGATCGCGGAGGGGTGAGAGGGAGTAATAAAGATGGACTCCCTAAGTGTGTCTGTGTAATTATTTATAATAAAGTATTTTTTTCTCTGTGTGGTGTCTTTTTTTTAACCCTTTATTGGTGATTCTTAATGGCCTGGTCAAACTTTGCCTGACATTAAGAATCTCAGGCTTAATACCACCTGGTAAAACAAAGCTGGTACTAACCCCTTATTACACCAGGGCCGCTGGAAGAGTTGGATACTGAGCCAGAAGATGGCACTTCTATGAGAGCGACATTTTCTGGGGCGGTTGCGGACTGCAATTCACAGCGGGGGGGCAGAGAGCTTGGGCCAACCTGCGCTGTGGATTCTAATCCCCAGCTGCCTAGTTGTACCTGGCTGAATACAAAAATTGGGCGAAGCCCACGTCATTTTTTTAAAATTATTTCATGAAATTCACGAAATTAAAAAAAGGGCTTCCCTATATTCTTGGCTCCCAGCTGGGTACAAATAGGCACCTGGGGGTTGGGGAAGCCCGTTCCTACCTGCTGTACCTGGCTAGCATACAAAAATATGGCGAAGTCCACGTCTGGGTTTTTTTTTTTTTAGTTTTTAGGAAAAAACTTAAAAAAAGGACTTCCCTGGATTTTCCTTTGCCAGTGAAGATAACACCAAGCAGTGGGGGTTAACAGCCAGTAGCTGCTTGGGTTACCCTTAGCTATCAATAGAAAATGCAGCAGTAGCCCACGCATTTTTTTTTTTTAACCCCTAACGTGTTTGGGTTTTTTTCTTTTATTTTTAATGATTTAAAAAAACAAAAAAATCGACATGGGCTTTGCCATATTTTTGTATGCCAGCCAGGTACAGCAGGCAGGTATGGGCTGCCCCCAACCCCCAGCTGCCTATTTGTACCCAGCTGGGAACCAAAAATATAGGAAAGCCCTTTTTTTAAAAAAAATTGTAATGAAATAATTAAAAAAAAAAACCCGATGTGAGCTTCGCCCAATTTTTGTGTCCAGCCAGGTTCAACTAGGCAGTTCGGGATTGGAATCCGCAGCGCGGGTTGGCCCAACCTTTCTTGCCCCCCCCCCCTCCACTGCGAATTGCAGTCTGCAGCCGCCCTGAAAATCACGCATTCATAGAAGCGCCATCTTCTGGCGCTGTATCCAACTGTTCCAGTGGCCCTGGTGCCGGGTGGCGTATAGCTGTGTCTTATCAGCTGACCCTAAGCCTGAAATTCATGGTGTCACGCCAATATTAGGCATGGCCACCATGAATTTCTGGTAAAGATTAAAAAAAAACATAACACAGAGAAAAATATTTTTATTAGAAATAAAACACAACACAATTATCACCGTAGTACTGGGTCGAGGGTCCCGCGATGTCCAATCCGGATCCAATGTCATCTGATCGGTTTGCCAGAAGGACCTGAATCACATGACACATCCGCTGATTGTATAAACAGCTTTTAAACAATCAGCTGATGCATCAGTAGAAAAATAAAACATACTATACACCTCTGTGCAGACTCCCATCCGATCGCTGCAGTAGCTGCCGGTAATCCCCTGATGCGGTCACCTGACAGCATCAGCTGATCGTTTAAACCGGCCAGGCGGTAAAAAGTCAGCCTCACCACTGGACTTATACGATCAGCTGATCCTCTCAGGTGACTGCATCAACTGATCACCGGCAGATCCTGACGTGTCCCGGGAGTCTGCAGATAGGTGAATATGATATTATTATTTTATTTTTTTTTCTACTGTTCACTTTTGGTTTCGCTTAGCAGCGAATGTACAGGCAGAGAGAAGCTGCCGCACATACGCTAATAAGAGAAAGTGCATGTCACACTGGAGAAGGAACACGGGATTCTTCCTCCCCCTAATACAAAGACAACATTGCTCACAACAGTGACATGGGAGTCAGAAAGGCTTACAGGGGTCTTCCCCATACTGCTTCCATGTCATTTGAGCACTGTTGTTATGCATTTGTGACATTTTTGAGCTTTCTCCAGATCGCCGGGGATCCCACTGGCTAACATTGGGCTTGGGTGGAGCACCTGAGCATTTCAAAATGCATCGAGCACCCGAGCATTTTACTGCTCGCTCATCTCTAGTTATTAACTGACATTTAGCATGTTTACATTACATCAGCATGATTCTTGAAACAATTTTCATTTTTTCTTAGAAGGCTTAAAGGTTTTTAATAAAAAGCCTAGCCAAAGAAATTAGGACATTTAAAAAAGTCCAAAATAATTCCATTATAAACAGCAAAAAGGCAATGGTAGTTATAAGCCAAGGTCATAGAAACAAATGCACAGACAGGATGCAGCAGTCCCAATAAAGGAGGTAACCCAGGTGTAAAATACTGATGAAACAACCACTCTCAACCTACCAGTTCATGGAGGGGTTGATTCCCCAGCATTGGAATCCTGCAATAGGGCACAAGTCACACACATGTGAAGCGCAGTGCCTAGCCAACAGCCTATTACATGCCCCTACTATTAGATTAGTTGGGCTGCCTGGTACTCTCTCACTGCACCACAGGGGTTAGTGCCTGGCTGCATCCTGTAAAAAAAACATATAAAATGTGCAGAAAAATAAATATAAGGTATTGGTTTATATTTTGGCCCTGTACCTTTGTGGTGCACTGAAACAGTGCCGGGCAGCCCACCTAATCTAATAGTAGGGGCTTTAAATCGGCTGTTATCGTGATACTGTGCTTCACATGTGTGACTTGCGCGCTATTGCAAGCTTCATCTTTGTGCAATTCCTAATTCTGCGCAATTACCTCCACCATGAACTGGTAGGTTGTGACTGGATGTATTATTTTACTCACTTCTAAGGCACTATTCTTTACACAGCGCTTTACAGATGTGATTATCACTGTTCCTATTGGGGCTCACAATCTAAATCCCCTATCAGTATGTCAGTGGCGTCTGGGATAGAAACACGGAGATAACATACAAACTCCTTGGAGATGTTGTCCTAAGTAAGTGTGATTTGAAGCCAGGACCCCAGCTACATGCAGTTATGTTGCCCAGGGAATGGGGTACTCGGTCCCAGGCAGTTTACTACTGGGGAATGTCACTTTGGTGGCCGTTGCCTGGTCTCGTGCCCTGGGTGCTTTTTAATGGGGAGTATTTACAGGGGAGAATAAAGTCATTTGTGTGACGCCACCTGCGGGATGCGGTTAATATGGGGGGAACCGCCGCTTCTGGATTGGTTACTCCTAGGGCTGGTGGTCATGGCAGCTGTGGTGGTAGGCATTCCACAGGTAGGGCTTAGCCCAGGAGATGTATGATGGAGTAATGAGGGAGGCCACACCGTAGGTTGTAATTAACAGTCTCTTCTCACTCTTGACCCTCGGAAGGCTGGTTCGGGTCCCTGTAGTTTCAGTGCCAGTTGATGGCTCGGTTGCTCTGTCCCCAGCACCCTCAGTGTAGTTCGGTCCCCATAGCGTGGAGCACTTTGGGGCCCGACTGTCCCTTTTTTTGAAAGTCTACTTGTCCGTATGGCGGGCAGTGTCGACCCTGTAGTCCTGGTCTGTGTCCTGAACCCTGATCCTTGCTTTACTGCAGGTGCCCCCGGATCTGTGGGTCAGTGAGGTCCATGAAGGTCCCCTCACTGTGCAGGTATTTGCCCGACCGTATGAAACTGGTGTCTGACCTAGGGCCCTGTGCCCCATCGGTGCTCTGGTCCCAGCGGTACTCGGGTGTACGTGCCCTGGCGACCACTCTCCTGGGCCCCCGGGTCACCGTTACACGACCCAGCTCTCAGGCACCTCTCCTCTCTACTACTTCACTGCACAGACTGCCTGACTAACTGCTGTCCCCTCCCACCAGGCTGTCTAGTACCTCTGGTCTGGCTCCGCCCTCTAGGTGGCCATCCCATTGTGTCCGACTAGCCAATTACCCCTGGTGGTGAGTGGAAACTGGGATTTTGGTGTGTGTGGGTGTTGCTTGCACTGGTGTTCCAGGTCCCAGGGGTAGGCCCTGCATCCTGGTGAGGATGCAGTTCCTAGTAGTGCCCTGAGTGGCTCAGGGGCGCTACATTCCCCCTTAGTGAAACACAGCACGTCCTCGGGCTGTAAAGAGAATAAAGTTTTTTTATTAAACATGGAAAAACATAACTTTCTTCCCGCACAGGGGAGGCTTTACCTTTAACGTTGCATGAGCATCCCCCCATCAACCCACCACCCAAAGGTCCTGGACACAGAACCCACTAAGGAGGCAGGTCACCGCTTTCTCTGGTGACCAGGTCCGGGCCACCTTTGTCCCAGACTTTTCCTCCAATCTTCCTCTCCTTGGTGGTGGTGTCAGTGTCCTGATGGTTATTGTATGCTCTGGGATGCACAACTGGTGCAACGTATGTACACTGCGAGAGTTCGGGTCATTCCCAGTCCAATGACCAGTGGTCCATTTTTATGTTAACTTTCATATATTTTTGCAATTATGTAACTTTTCATCATTTTTCGACATTATTTAAAACAACAGCATATACTTAGGTAGCCTGGTTCAGCTACCACGGTTGAATCTGGTAACTGATCCCGGCTCCCTGGCCCTGTACATCTTCCAGGCATACCCGGGCAAAGTGTCCTGGCTGACCGCACTGACGGCAAACTGGTGTCAGGACATCAGTATTGTTAGAAATAGGCTCCTCATCTGAGGGGGACTCCTCCTCATGCTCCGCCACCAAAATCTGAGGCACAGAACGCGTTGACAGTGAAACACAGTAGCCATTTCATCTGAAGCGTGGGGCCCATGCTGCCTCCGGAGTGCTGTAGCCCGAATCTGTCTGTCTCTGGATCCAAAGCGGTGAGAACGGGGACAACTTGGTCGGCGTCCGCTGCTACCGCGGCTGAATTATCATGGACAGTAATCTCCTCCTTGAGTAGCGGTGCTACTGCACCAGGCTCTGCAGCCTCGCCATCTCCCTGTTCCTCCATCTTGTCTCCCCCTTGGTTATTTTCGCCACTTTCGCGGGGACTGGGCACTCTGGGAGCTTCTGGGTCAGGTTACTGACGGCTTCCGCCCGTGCTTACAGAACTAGTGGGCGGGATTTCTGTTTGTGGGCTTTTGGCACAATGATGGCGCAGCCCATTTTTCACAAAAATAAAGATGGCAGTAGTTTTTGCACAAAACAGTCCAGAAGGTGCACATCAACCGGGTTAACGGGCTAAGTCCATATCCTGTTCATGACTCCAGGAAAAAGCTGTGTCGCCCAGGAAATGGGGTACTCGGTCCCGGGTGGTTTACTACTGGGGAATGTCACTTTGGTGGCCTTTGTCCGGTCCCGTGCCCTGATTGCTTTTTAATGGGGAGTATTTACAGGGGAGAATAAAGTCATTTGTGTGACGCCACCTGCGGGATGCGGTTAATATGGGGGAAGCACTGCTGCTGGATTGGTTACTCCTAAGGCTGGTGGTCATGGCAGCTGTGGTGGTAGGCCCTTTGCAGGTAGGGCTGAGCCCAGCAGATGTACAGTCATATGAAAAAGTTTGGGCAATCCTATTAATTTTAACCTTTTTTCCTTATAACAATTTGGGTTTTTGCAACAGCTATTTCAGTTTCATATATCTAATAACTGATGGACTGAGTAATATTTCTGGATTGAAATGAGGTTTATTGTACTAACAGAAAATGTGCAATCCGCATTTAAACAAAATTTGACCGGTGCAAAAGTATGGGCACCCTTATCAATTTCTTGATTTGAACACTCCTAACCTAACTACTTTTTACTAACTTACTAAAGCACTAAATTGGTTTTGTAACCTCATTGAGCTTTGAACTTCATAGGCAGGTGTATCCAATCATGAGAAAAGGTATTTAAGGTGGCCACTTGCAAGTTGTTCTCCTATTTGAATCTCCTATGAAGAGTGGCATCATGGGCTCCTCAAAACAACTCTCAAATGATCTGAAAACAAAGATTATTCAACATAGTTGTTCAGGGGAAGGATACAAAAAGTTGTCTCAGAGACTTAAACTGTCAGTTTCCACTGTGAGGAACATAGTAAGGAAATGGAAGAACACAAGTACAGTTCTTGTTAAGCCCAGAAGTGGCAGGCCAAGAAAAATATCAGAAAAGCAGAGAAGAAGAATGGTGAGAACAGTCAAGGACAATTCACAGACCACCTCCAAAGATCTGCAGCATCATCTTGCTGCAGATGGTGTCAATGTGCATCGGTCAACAATACAGCGTACGTTTGACAAGGAGAAGCTGTATGGGAGAGTGATGCGAAAGAAGCCGTTTCTGCAAGCACGCCACAAACAGAGTCGCCTGAGGTATGCAAAAGCACATTTGGACAAGCCAGTTACATTGTGGAAGAAGGTCCTGTGGACTGATGAAACAAAGATTGAGTTGTTTGGTCATACAAAAAGGCATTATGCATAGAGGCAAAAAAACACGGCATTCCAAGAAAAGCACTTGCTACCCACAGTAAAATTTGGTGGAGATTCCATCATGCTTTGGGTCTGTGTGGCCAATGCCGGCACCGGGAATCTTGTTAAAGTTGAGGGTCGCATGGATTCAATTCAATATCAGCAGATTCTTGACAATAATGTGCAAGAATCAGTGACGAAGTTGAAGTTACGCAGGGGATGGATATTTCAGCAAGACAATGATCCAAAACACCGCTCCAAATCTACTCAGGCATTCATGCAGAGGAACAATTACAATGTTCTGGAATGGCCATCCCAGTCCCCAGACCTGAATATCATTGAACATCTGTGGGATGATTTGAAGCGTGCTGTCCATGCTCGGTGACCATCAAACTAAACTGAACTGGAATTGTTTTGTAAACAGGAATAGTCAAATATACCTTCATCCAGGATCCAGGAACTCATTAAAAGCTGCAGGAAGCGACTAGAGGCTGTTATTTTTGCAAAAGGAGGATCTACAAAATATTAATGTCACTTTTATGTTGAGGTGCCCATACTTTTGCACCGGTCAAATTTTGTTTAAATGCGGATTGCACATTTTCTGTACAATAAATCTCATTTCAATCCAGAAATATTAGTCAGTCCATCAGTTATTAGATATATGAAACTGAAATAGCTGTTGCAAAAACCCAAATTGTTATAAAGAAAAAAGGTTAACATTAATAGGAGTGGCCAAACTTTTTCATATGACTGTATGATGGAGTAGTAAGGGAGGCCACACCGTGGGTTGTAATTAACAGTCTCTACTCATTCTTGACCCTCAGACGGCTAGTTCAGGTCCCTGTAGTTCCAGTGCCAGTTGATGACTCTGTTGCTCTGTCCCTGGCACCCTCAGTGTGGTTGGGTCCCCATAGCATGGAGCAGTTTGGAACCCGACTGTCCCTTTTTGTGGCAGTCTCCTTGTCCATACGGCGGGCAGTGTGGAACCTGTAGGGCTAGTCTGTATCCCGAACCCTGATCCTTGCTTTACCGCTGGTGCCCCCGGATCTGTGGGTCATTGAGGTCCGTGAAGGTCCCCTCACTGTGCAGGTATTTGCCAGACCATATGAAACTGGCTTCTGACCTAGGGCCCTATGCCCCATCGGTGATCTGGTCCCAGCGGTACTCGGGTGTACCTGCCCTGGCGAGTACTCTCCTGTGCCCCAGGGTCACCGTTACACGAACCAGTTCTCAGGCACCTCTCCTCTCTACTACTTCACAGCACAGACTGAATGATCAACTGCTGTCCCTTTCCACCAGGCCGTCTAGTACCTCTGGTCTGGCTCCGCCCTTTAGGTGGCAATCCCCCCGTGTCCCACAAGCCAATTACCCCTGGTGCCCCCGGATCTGTAGGGTACAGGGACTCGCAAGGTATGGAGACCCTAGATATTGAATTGCGAACTTATGTATTTTGGCCAAAATGTAAACTAACACCAAATACTTATTTTTCCTGTAAATTTTATATATATTTTTTACCAGGTTCAGCCAAGAACAATCAATGGTGACAATGGTGGCCATGTAAACTACGGGCCTGTACGTTGGTGGTGCACTGAGCGGGCCGGGCAGCTTGCCTAATCGAATAGTAGGGGCATGCAATAGGCTGCTGGCTCGGCACTGTACTTCACATGTGAGCAACATGTACCCTATTGCAATCTGTGTACAATTCTAACAATGTCCAATCTTCCTCCATGAGCTGATAGGTTGTGAGTAGATGATTGTTTTCGTATTTTACATGTGTTATCACCTTTTAGTAAGAGGGACTGCTTCATCCTGTCAGTGCATTTGTTTCTATGTCTTTGGCTGGTAAATACCAGGGTTAAAAGTTTAGTAGCAATTTCTCATTTTTTATGAGATTTACAAAACCTGTATTTTATTACAGATCACTTGACAGAGTGAAAATTCAAATATGACATTTTATTGCTCAATACAATGTGCCCAGCTTGTGCTTTTGGAGATCCATGTGGCTGCATTATACATGGAGGTCTATGGGGATGCATTACACAACATGAAGGACACCTTATACATGGACTATAGGGGTGCATTTTACATTATGGAGCTCCATAACCGGTCCGTCGTTACGACGGAACGACGGATTCGTCATTTTTCAGCTGTCAACGGACGCAACAGATGTGTTATTTCACAGGATTCCGTTCACAGGAATCCTGTGAAATAACTGATCCATCGCGTCCGTTACATCCGTTGTGCATCCGTTCTACGAAGGAGCCGTCATGATCCGTATGTTTTTGGGACAGCCCAATGGGAGTGCCAGACAATTTGGTGACCTATTAATGTGTTTTCATAGGCCATCTGTGACAGTTTGTAGAGAAAGGGGAAGAATAAATGTTGTTATAGCTAAAATTGTGTGTGGAATATTCCTATCAAGCCACTCTGGAGGCTTGCAATGTGATTGTGTACACACTGGGCTTGCTCAGTAGAACATGACGGAATCCAGCACTGGATTCCGTCGGATTACGGCAGAATCCTGCACCATAGACAACCATTATACCTTTTGACGGATTGTGATGAAATCCTGTGCAGTGCATTTTTTTGACGCTCCAAACAATCTAACAGTGTCAGTTCCTTCCGCCCGAGAGTCAGTCACTCCACGACTGATCCGTCACGCGGCAGATGCAACGCAAGGCAGTCAGTCGCAATCCGTCATTAATAAAAGTCTAAGGGAAAAAACTGAATCCTGCAAAATATGTTGCAGGATACCGTATTTTCTCAAGGCATCGGATTGTGACTGATGGAAAAAGACTGAAGTGTGAAAGTAGCCTAAATCTGTGAAATACGTTATGCAGACAAAACCCCCAATGGATGCATTCATGACAATAAGGGACAACTGGCCTCTGTTCAGTTGTATTCGTCTTTATTAGAGATTAGAGATGAGCGAACCGGTCCCGGTTCGGCTCGAGGTCGGTTCGCTGAAAGGAGGTCCCGTTCGAGTTCGGTTCGTCGAACGTTCGACGAACCGAACTCGAACCGCATAGGAAACAATGGCAGGCATTCACAAACACATAAAAACACATAGAAAACACCCTCAAAGGTGTCCAAAAGGTGACAAACAACTGACAACACAACACAAACACATGAGAAAGTGACAAGGACATATACTCATGTGAAAACAAAAGAGCAGGACAAGGAAAAAGAGGAGGAGACACAGATATAGGCATGGCACGCCCTTCTAAAATCATGTAAAACACCGCAAGGTAACTCCAAGCGGAGTCTTCCTTTTTTCCAAAAACTGGGCCACACACACACCCACCCATTCAGTGGCAGCACTTGTGCCCCAGTTGTACAATTCATAGCTAGGTTTGCATCAAGCACATTCAAAAATATGCTATTCTTAACCGTCCCCAGGATGACACCGGGGTAGGTAGCAAAGTCTTTGCTGAAACATGACTTCTTGATCTTGGCTTCTTTTAAAAACAATGTAAGCAAGGGTTACTCCAAGCGGAGTCTTCCTTTTTTCCAAAAATTGGGCCCCACACACACCCACCCCTTCAGTGGCAGCAGTTGTGCCCCAGTTGTACACTTCACAGCTAGATTTGCATCAAGCATATTCAAAAATACTCCATAATTAACCGTCCCCAGGATGACACCAGGGTAGGTAGCAAAGTCTTTCCTGATCCCAGCTCTGTTCATCTTGGCTTCTTTTAAAAACAATGTAAGCAAGGGTTACTCCAAGTGGAGTCTCCCTTTTTTCAAAAAATTGGGCCCCACACACACCCACCCCTTCAGTGGCAGCAGTTGTGCCCTAGTTGCCAACAGGATGTTTTGATTTGCATCAAGCACATTCCAAATCCACAAGCATTTACTCTCCCCAGGATGACACAGGGGTAGTAAATTCCTTGTGGATCCATGACTTGTTCATTTTGATGAACGTCAGTCTGTCCACATTGTCACTGGACAGACGCGTGCGCTTATCTGTCAGGACACACCCAGCAGCACTGAAGACACGTTCAGAGACAACGCTGGCAGCTGGACACGACAAAATCTCCAAGGCGTAACTGGAGAGCTCTGGCCATTTTTCTAGATTTGAAGCCCAAAAGGAGCAAGGCTCCATTTGCAAAGTCATGGCATCGATGTTCATTTGGAGATACTCCTGTATCATCCTCTCCAGCCGTTGACTATGTGTCAGACTTGTTGTCTCTGGTGGCCTTGCAAAAGAGGGTCTAAAAAAATTATGAAAAGATTCCATAAAATTGCTGTTACCAGCACCAGATACGGTCCTACTGGTACGGGTAGACTGTTGAAGATGACGAGACCGTCCCATGTTTGTCAAGTTACAACTGGGAGATTCACTCCCTGCACCTGCACGGTTGTTTGGTGGAAAAGCCGAGCTAAGATCGAGTAACAGCTTCTGCTGATACTCCTGCATACGTGCGTCCCTTTCTATGGCTGGAATTATGTCACAAAATTTGGACTTGTACCGGGGATCTAATAGTGTGGCAATCCAGTAGTCATCATCACTTCTAATTTTGACAATACGAGGGTCATGTTGGAGGTAGTGCAACAAGAAGGCACTCATGTGTCTTGCGCAGCCATGCGGACCAAGTCCACGCTGTGTTTGTGGCATAGAGGTGCTAACCGTTCTTTCTTCCTCTGACATCTCCCCCCAACCTCTTTCAACTGAAATTTGACCAAGGTCTCCCTCATCTGCTGAGTCTTCCATGTCCATGGACAGTTCGTCCTCCATTTCTTCATGTTCTCCTGCACCTTCCTCAACATCTCGCCTGCTACCATGCGCCCTTGTTGATCCCTGTCCCCCATGGTCCCATGCCTGGCGCCTTGGTGATGATGAACGTCTGGACCTTGGTGATGTTGTTGTGTCTTGCGCATATGAATCCTCCTGTAGTTCATCCCCTTCCTGTTGTCCCACCCCCTGACTCCGAATAGTGTTTAGCGTGTGCTCCAGCATGTAAATGACTGGAATCGTCATGCTGATAATGGCATTGTCAGCGCTAAACATATTCGTCGCCATGTCGAAACTGTGCAGAAGGGTGCATAGGTCCTTGATCTGAGACCACTCCATCAGGGTGATCTGACCCACCTCTGCATCTCGTTGGCTCGGCGGTGCTGCCACAGTCGCTGTAACATGTGGAGAGTTGAATTCCAGCGTGTCGCCACATCGCATTTCAGGCGATGAATCGGCAGGCCGAAAGACTTCTGGAGCGATGCAAGTCGCTCAGCTGCGGCGCTTGAACGGCGGAAGTGAGCAGACAGTTTTCGTGCCCTGTTTAGAAGGCCATCTAGGCCGGGATAGTGTGTTAAAAATTGCTGGACGACAAGGTTCAACACGTGAGCCATACAAGGTACGTGTGTCACCTTGCCCAGGCGAAGGGCTGCACCCAGGTTTGCAGCATTGTCGCACACGGCCTTACCAGGCTGCAGGTTGAGTGGAGACAACCATTTATTAAACTCGGACCGCAGAGCTGACCACAACTCCTCAGCTGTGTGACTCTTATTCCCAAGACATGTCAAGCTAAAGACCTCCTCATGCCGTTGCGCTCTGTTGCCAGCATAGTAATGAGGGGTGCGTGATTCCTTCTGCGCAGTGAGAATGCTGGTGGCCTGACCAGGCAGGCTTGGGGCGGAGGTGGAGGACCCAGATGAGGTGGAGGATGCAGAAGCAGTGGCGGAACTTGGACAGACAGAGGATTGACACACAAGTCGTGGGGACGGCAAGACTTGTGCAGCAGACCCTTCACCATCTATCACCATAGTTACCCAGTGCCCAGTCAGCGACATGTAACGTCCCTGTCCATGCTTACTGGTCCAAGTATTGGTGGTGAAATGCACCCGTTCACACACAGAGTTTCTCAAGGAAGCGGTGATGTTGTGTGCGACATGCTGGTGTAGCGCGGGCACACCTTTCTTAGAGAAGTAGTGGCGACTAGGAATCTGGTACTGGGGCACAGCGACAGACATAAGGTCTCTAAAATCCTGTGTGTCCACTAGGCGGAAAGGCAGCATTTCGGTAGCCAACAACTTACAGAGGGATAGAGTCAACCTCTTAGCTTTGTCATGGGTCGCAGGAAGTGGCCTTTTATTTGACCACATCTGAGGGACAGAGATCTGGCTGCTGTGTGTAGACGGTGTTGAGTAGGGTGTCCCTGGAAAAATTCAGGTTTGTGAGGAAAGTGCAGGCGGAGACATGATGTTGCCTTCATCCAACGTTGGTGCTATCGATGTCTGAGAGAGCTGTACACACTCACTTGTTTCCCCTTCCAAACCAACTGACGACCTACCAAGCAAACTGCCTGTTGCGGTTACAGTGGTGGAAGTTGTGGGTGGAAAAACAGGTGTGACAGCTGTCCCCACAGTCCTAGAAGATGAAGAGCGCGCGGATGCACTGGAAGGGGCAGGCGGTGGATGGTTCGCTCCGCTAGGCCGCATTGCAGCACGGTGAGCTTCCCACCGGGACATATGATATTTATTCATGTGACGATTCATGGAAGAAGTTGTCAAACTGCTGAGGTTTTGACCTCTACTAAGAGAACCATGACAAATTTTACAGATCACATAATTTGGGCGATCTTTTTCTATGTCAAAAAAGGACCAGGCTAGGCAAGGCTTAGAGGCCATGCGACCTGTTGATCCACCCCGAATAATGCTCAGAGGCAGAGTGGTGGCTGAGGATGCAGTTGTAGACGTGCTACCAGTACTCCGACTGTGTCCAGGAAGGCGCAAGGTAACTTCGTCATCAGTTGCATCCTCCTCCACTACCTCTGTTGACCTCCTCGAGTGCCTGACTGTGGGTTGACAGTAGGTGGGATCTAGAACTTCATCATCAATTGTTGTGTTTGCACTCCCCTCCCCCTCAGACCGAGCCTCTTCTTGCCCTGACCGAATATTTAAGTTGTCATCCCAATCGGGTATCTGCGTCTCATCTTCATCAGTATGTTCCTCATTGTCTATAACCACAGGTGTTACAGTTTGTGACAAAGGGTCAACATTATGCTCAGAAACTTGGTCCTCACGGCCTGAATCAGAGTCACAAAGGTTCTGGGCATCACTGCAGACCATTTCCTGTTCTGTACTCACTGTAGCTTGGGAGCAGACCTCTGATTCCCAGGCTATAGTGTGACTGAACAGCTCTGCAGACTCAGCCATCTCAGTTCCACCATACTGTGCAGGGCTGATGGAGACTTCAGAGCTGGGAGAAAGCAAGTTTGATTGGGATGACAACTCAGAGGACTGGTGTTTTTTGAATGCGGTACTTGAAGTGGCTGAGAGGGCACTTGTTGGACCACTTGAGATCCATTCAAGCATTTTCCTTTTTTGGCCATCATCTACCTTTGTTCCTGTTGTTCGTGTCCGTAAAAAAGGGAGCACATCGGATTGTCCACGGTAAGTAGTAGACATCTTACTTTTGCTGGTAGATGGTCTCTCTTCAGCAGATGATAATGGAGCTTTGCCACCTTCCCCACGGACAAACCCTTTTTTTCCTTTTAAACCACGCCTCTTCCCCTTTCCACCAGCATCTGTCATTTTGCCACTCATGTTGATTGCGACAAGATTGTGCACTGAAAATGTGGTAGTAAAAATTGAGAGGTGGTGTAGATTTCAGCGGTGGTCTAGCTTTATTAACAGCAGAATAATAAAGAATAAATATCCCTGACAATGCAACTACGGCCCTTAAACTGGCAGCATCAATTGCTAGTATAATGGCTTAGTTATAATGAGTTGGAGTGTGCAATGCAGGCAGAGGTGCTGCAAATATCTTTGCACTAGTGGGACTAGACAAAAGTCCAATAGCCACGTTTAGGATGCCACTAGGTACACTGAGTGTTTGCTAGTATAATGGCTTAGTTATAATGAGTTGGAGTGTGCAATGCAGGCAGAGGTGCTGCAAATATCTTTGCACTAGTGGGACTATGGCAAAGTCCAACAGCCACGTTTAGGATGCCACTAGGTACACTGAGTGTTTGCTAGTATAATGGCTTAGTTATAATGAGTTGGAGTGTGCAATGCAGGAAGAGGTGCTGTAAATATCTTTGCACTAGTGGGACTAGACAAAAGTCCAATAGCCACGTTTAGGATGCCACTAGGTACACTGAGTGTTTGCTAGTATAATGGCTTAGTTATAATGAGTTGGAGTGTGCAATGCAGGCAGAGGTGCTGCAAATATCTTTGCACTAGTGGGACTATAGCAAAGTCCAATAGCCACGTTTAGGATGCCACTAGGTACACTGAGTGTTTGCTAGTATAATGGCTTAGTTATAATGAGTTGGAGTGTGCAATGCAGGCAGAGGTGCTGCAAATATCTTTGCACTAGTGGGACTAGACAAAAGTCCAATAGCCACGTTTAGGATGCCACTAGGTACACTGAGTGTTTGCTAGTATAATGGCTTAGTTATAATGAGTTGGAGTGTGCAATGCAGGCAGAGGTGCTGCAAATATCTTTCCACTAGTGGGACTAGACAAAAGTCCAATAGCCACGTTTAGGATGCCACTAGGTACACTGAGTGTTTGCTAGTATAATGGCTTAGTTATAATGAGTTGGAGTGTGCAATGCAGGCAGAGGTGCTGCAAATATCTTTGCACTAGTGGGACTATAGCAAAGTCCAATAGCCACGTTTAGGATGCCACTAGGTACACTGAGTGTTTGCTAGTATAATGGCTTAGTTATAATGAGTTGGAGTGTGCAGAGGACAGGAGGGTACAGTGGGGCTCTGGGTAGAGGAATGGAAGCCTGCCTTTCTATTCCCTCCTAATGGGGAAATGCAGCGACGAAATCCCTGACCTTAGCTACACAGACGCTGTCATCTTGTGTAGCTGTTAAACTCTGTTTTCAGGACCTGTCACCTATGGCTCTGACCCTGCCGGTACGAGCCCTTAAAAGGACTGATGGAAAGTGCTATTCCTATGCTGTCCAGCGCTGTGTATGGAGCGCATACAGCAGTATCGGCGATAGGACAAAGGACGGAGCTGCGCCAGTGATGTCTGACACCAAGGACGCAGAAGAGATAATGGCGTCCGGACGGCCAGATACTCGTTTTTATAATGCAGGGACATGTGACATGGACATCCTATCACACATGCCGTTGCTTCTCTGGCTAAAAGTCCACTTAGCTGTGTGTGTGTCTGGGATTGGCTGACATAATGGCCCTCCCCACTACACGCGCGCGCTTAGGGAAGGAAGACAAGAAAAAAAAAAAAAATGGCGATCGCCATTATACAAACAGGAGTGATCTGAAGGCGCTGTTCCCGCACACTATACACTGAAATGTCATAATAGTGTGAGTCACAGAGTGACTTACACTATTACAGCGGAAAGCCAGCTAGGAATTAGCTGTTTTTTTGCTGCTAGAACCGTTCTCGAACGTTTCTAGAACTATCGAGCTTTTGCAAAAAGCTCGAGTTCTAGTTCGATCTAGAACAGGCCCCAAAATCACTCGAGCCTAGAACTGGAGAACCTCGAACCGCGCTCAACTCTATTAGAGATGAGCAAACCTGATGTTCAAAGTTCGGGTTTGAACACAGACTACCAAAAAACAAAGTTTGGGTTCGAAGTTCGAGTGAGTTAAGAATGCAAACCACTCCAGCGAACAGCGCTGTGTTTGGGTAGGATTGCTGCTCAGCCCTATGCAAGCTGTGTTTGAACAGCTTTCACTGGGGGTAAAATTGTCATGATCACATGTAATATACACACACAAAAATGTATTTATTTATTTTTAAACTCTGTCCACCCTCCCCTGGAAATGTTCTGCTTATGGCTGGCTGCATGTGGGCAGAGACACTAACTGCCCAATTACAGACTTCCATTGAGGTTCGGGTCAAGTCAGGGTCACAAAGCAAACTTTATCTAAGGTTTGACTGTGCCCTCCGAACCGAACTTTTGCTCATCTCTAGTCTTTATAGTGAATAAACTGTGGTTGCCCACGATTTTATGCATGCCTAAAAAGGTGGACACAGCTGGAATATAGGCTAAACAAGTTCCAAACTGACTCCTTTTGCCGTAGAGGGAATTTTCCATCTGGAATTTTGTCTAAATTGCATTTTTTTACAGTTTTACACGTAAACCACAATGTAAGTCCTAAGCACAGAGCGTAAGATACAGTGCTGGCCAAAAGTATTGGCACCCCTGCAATTCTGTCAGATAATACTCAGTTTCTTCTTGAAAATGATTGCAAATTGCAAATTCTTTGGTATTATTAACTTCATTTATTTTGCTTGCAATGAAAAAACACAAAAGAGAATGAAACAAAAATCAAATCATTGATCATTTCACACAAAACTCCAAAAATGGGCCAGACAAAAGTATTGGCACTCTTAAGCGGGCTTTACACACTACGATTTCGCTACAGCGATCTCGTTGGGGTCACGGATTTTGTGACGCACATCCGGCCGCTGTAGCAATCTCGTTGTGTGTGACTCCTAGGAGCGATTTTGGATCGTTGCAAACACGTCCAAAATCGCTCCTCGTTGACATGGGGGTCTATTCTCAATTATCGCTGTTGTCGAATGGGCGAAGTTGATCCTCGTCCCTGCGGCAGCACACATCGCTACGTGTGACGCCACAGGAACGAGGAACCTCTCCTTACCTGCCACACGCCAGCAATGAGGAAGGAAGAAGGTGGGCGGGATGTTCGTCCCGCTCATCTCCGCCCCTCCGCTTTGATTGGGCGGCCGCTTAGTGACATCGCTGTGACGCCGAGCGAACCGCCCCCTTAGAAAGGAGGCGGTTCGCCAGTCACAGCGACGTCGCCGAGCAGGTAAGTACGTGTGATGCTGCAGTAGCGATAATGTTCGCTACGGCAGCAATCTTCACATATCGCCATACTGATAGGGGCGGGTGCTATCACACTCGCCATCGCTAGTATCGGCTAGTGATGTCGCAGTGTGTAAAGCTACCCTTAGCCTAATACTTAGTTGCACAACCTTTAGCCAAAATAACTGCGAACCGCTTCCGGTAACCATCAATGAGTTTCTTACAATGCTCTGCTGGAATTTTAGACCATTCTTCTTTGGCAAACTGCTCCAAGTCCCTGAGATTTGAAGGGTGCCTTCTCCAAACTGCCATTTTGAGATCTCTCCACAGGTGTTCTATGGGATTCAGGTCTGGACTCATTGCTTGGCCACTTTAGTAGTCTCCAGTGCTTTCTATCAAACCATTTTCTAGTGCTTTTTGAAGTGTGTTTTGGGTCATTGTCCTGCTGGAAGACCCATGACCTCTGAGGAAGACCCAGCTTTCTCACACTGGGCCCTACATTATGCTGCAAAATTTGTTGGTAGTCTTCAGACTTCATAATGCCATGCACACGGTCAAGCAGTCCAGTGCCAGAGGCAGCAAAGCAACCCCAAAACATCAGGGAACCTCCGCCATATTTGACGGTAGGGACTGTGTTCTTTTCTTTGAATGCCTCTTTTTTTTTCCTGTAAACTCTATGTTGATGGCTTTTCCCAAAAAGCTCTACTTTTGTCTCATCTGACCAGAGAACATTCTTCCAAAACGTTTTAGACTTTCTCAGGTAAGTTTTGGCCAGGCTTTTTTATGTCTCGGGGTAAGAAGTGGGGTCTTCCTGGGTATCCTACCATACAATCCCTTTTCATTCAGACGCCGACGGATAGTACGGGTTGACACTGTTGTACCCTCGGACTGCAGGGCAGCTTGAACTTGTTTGGATGTTAGTCGAGGTTTTTTGTCCACCATCCACACAATCTTGCGTTGAAATCTCTCGTCAATTTTTCTTTTCCTTCCACATCTAGGGAGGTTAGCCACAGTGCCATGGGCTTTAAACTTCTTGATGACACTGCGCACCGTAGAGACAGGAACTTTCAGGTCTTTGGAGATGGACTTGTAGCCTTGGGATTGCTCATGCTTCCACACAATTTGGATTCTCAAGTCTTCAGACAGTTCTTTGGTCTTCTTTCTTTTCTCCATGCTCAATGTGGTACACACAAGGACACAGGACAGAGGTTGAGTCAACTTTAATCCATGTCAACTGGCTGCAAGTGTGATTTAGTTATTGCCAACACCTGTTAGGTGCCACAGGTAAATTACAGGTGCTGTTAATTACACAAATTAGAGAAGCATCACATGATTTTTCAAACGGTGCCAATACTTTTGTCCACCCCCTTTTTTATGTTTGGTGTGGAATTATATCCAATTTGGCTTTATGACAATTTTTTTTTTTTTTTTCATTGAAGACAAATTAAATGAAGATAATAATACCAAAGAATTTGTGATTGCAATCATTTTCAAGAAGAAACTGAGTATTATCTGACAGAATTGCAGGGGTGCCAATACTTTTGGCCAGCACTGTATACTGTATCTGAGTCGAACCTTATTGCTGTTTTCAGGAGGCAGAATTAACAAATCAACAATAATTTAGGAATTGCTTTTATTTATTTTATGCTGTTTAGCGTATGCTAATAGTGATAAGACTGATTTATTCTGGTCAGTACACTTACAGCGATACCAGATTTATTATATCTTTTTAGGTTTTCCTATAATCATACACTAAAATTGCTGTTTTGTTTTTTATACCTGTAGATTTTGACAGCATAATTTTTCTGCTGACAGTCATTTCAGGACTTGTTTTCTGCAGGATGAATGGACATATTTATTGGTACCATTTGGTTACCTCTTTCTTGATTACTGTCTTCCGATTTTTGGGAGGCAGAAAAAATGAAAACAGTCATTTAGGATCTTTTTTACTATGTTCACAGTGTGGTATAATTAAGTGATAAGAGGATTTTATTGCCTTTATCAGATCAATTACAAATTATACGGTTGAAACCAGAATTTTACATACATCTAAAAAGACACACTATGTGACATGAAATCAGAATAAACCTTTCCCTTTTTAGGTCAATTACCAAAATTATTTATATTTGCCAAATGCCATAATAATGAGGGAGAGTGAATGCTTTACAGCATTTTTATTACTTTCTGCAAAGTCAAAGGTTTACATACATTTCATTAGTATTTGGTACGATTGCCCTTAAACTGTATGACTTGGGTCAAACGTTTTGAAAATCCTTCCACAAGCTTTTCACAGTAGCTGGTAGGAATTGGGGCCCATTCTTCCTGACAGAACTGGTCTTACTGAACCATGTTTGTAGGTCACCTTGCTCGCACTTACCTTTTTAGCTTTGCCCATACATTTTCAATAGGCTTGAGATCAGGGTTTTGTGATGGCCACTCCAAAATATTGAGCTTGTTATCCTTAAGCCACTTTGTATCCAGTTTGGCAGTATGCTTCTGGTCATTGTCCATTTGGAAGACCCATTTCCGCCCCCAGACTTTAAGTTCCTTGCTGATGTCTTGAGATGTTGCTTCAGTATTGCCACATAATCTTCTTTCCTCATGATGCCATCTATTTTGTGAAGTGCACCAGTCCTTCCTGCAACAGAACATCACAATATGATGCTGCCACCCCCGTGTTTCACAGCGTGAATGGTGTTCTTAGGCTTCAAATCTTCTCCCTTTTTCCTCCAAACATATTGATTGTCATTATAGCCATACAGTTCAATTTTAGTTTTATCAGAATGGCCAAACAGTTCAATTTTAGTTTCGTCAGACCACAGGACATGTCTCCAAAACGTAATGTCTTTGATCCTATGTGCATTTTCAAACATTAATCTAGCTTTCTAATGTTTCTTTTGGAGTAATGGCTTATTCCTGGCAGAGTGGCTTTTCAGCCTATTTTAATAAAGTACCCGTTTCACTGTGGATAACGACACAATCTTACCAGCTTCCACCAGCATCTTCACAATGTCTTTTGCTTTTGTTCTTGGGTTGATATGCACATGTCTGACCAAAGCACGTTCATCTCTGGTACACAGCACCCATATCCTTCCTGAGCGGTATGATGGCTGGACATTCCCATCTTGTTTGTACTTGCATATAATTGTTTGTACAGATGAACGAGGCACCTTCAGTTATCTGGAAATTGCACCCAAGGATTAACCAGACTTATACAAGTCTACAATTATCTTTCTGAGAACCAGGCTAATTTCTTTTAAATTTCTCAAACTACTACACAAAGAAGCAGTGTGTTTTGGTTTTAGTTGTTGCCAATAAACCTATCAGAAGCTTCCAAAGACATGACATCATCATATGGGCTGTCCCATATTGTTTAATGGCATAGTACTCGTAATGTATGTAAACTTTAATTTGCAGAAAGTATAAAAATGCCTTAAGACAATCTCTCTCATTATTCTGGCATTTGGCAAATATAAATAATGTTGACAAACCTAACTGACCTAACACTGGAAAGGTTTATTCCGATTTAGTGAGAAAAACATACATATTTGTCCTTTTAGACACCACGTGTATGTATATATATATATATATATATATATATATATATATATATATATATATACACAGCTCTGGCAAAAATTAAGAGACCACTGCAAAATTTTTTGTTTTCCTGAATCTTCTCCTTATAGGTATATTTTTGAGTAACATGTTCTTTTATTCTATAAACTACTGACAACATGTCTCCGAATTTCCCAGCAAAAAAATTTGTATTTATTTTCTGAAAATGAGGAATGGTCAAAATAACAAAACAATGCATTGCTTTCAGACCTCAAATAATGCAAAGAAAACAAGTTCATAATAATTTAGAAACAGCAATACTAATGATTTAACTCAGGAAGAGTTCAGAAATCAATATTTTGTGGAATAACCATGATTTTTAATCACAACTTTCATACGTCTTGGCATGGTTTTCACCAGTCTCTCACACTGCTTTTAGGTGACCTTATGCCACGCCTAGTGCAAAAATGTAAGCCGTTCTTCTTTGTTTGATGGCTTGTGACAATCCATCTTCCTCTTGATTACATTCCAGAGGTTTTCAATGGGGTTCAGGTCTGAAGATTGGGCTGGCCATGACAGGGTTTTGATGTGGTGGTCCTTCATCCACACATTGATTGACCTAGCTGTGTGGAAAAAACAGTCCTCAGAGATGGAAAACATTGCCTGAACAGAATGAAGCAACAGAAGGGTAAGCCACAAAAGGTCATTGCTAAAGAGGCTGGCTGCTCACAGAGTGCTGTATCCAAACATATTAATGGAAAGTTGAGTGGAAGGAAAAAGTGTGGTAGAAAAAAGTGCACAAGCAACAGGGATAACTGCAGCTTTGATAGGATTGTTAAGAAAAGGACATTTAAAAACTTGTAGGAGATTCACAGGGAGTGGACTGCTGCAGGAGTCAGTGCTTCAAGAGCCACCACACGCAGATGTATCCAGGACATGGGCTACAACTATCACATTCCTTGTGTCAAGCCACTCACGACCAATAAACAACGCAAGAAGCGCCTTAGCTGAGCCAAGGAGAAAAAGAACTGGACTGTTGCTCAGTGGTCCAAGGTATTGGTTTCAGATGAATGTAAATTTTGTATTTCATTTGAATATCAAGGTCCCAGAGTCTGAAGGAAGAGTGAAGAGGCCACAATCCAAGCTCCTTGAGGTCTAGTGTGAAGTTTCTACAATCAGTGATGGTTTGGGGAATCATGTCATCTGCTAGTGTAGGTCCACTGTGCTTTATCAACAGCAAAGTCAGTGCAGCCATCTACCAGGATATTTTAGAGCACTTCATGCTTCCCTCTGCCGACAAGCTTTTTGGACATGGAAATTTCATTTTCCAGCAGGACTTGGCACCAGTCCACACTGCCAAAAGTACCAATACCTGGTTTAATTACCACAGTATCACTGTGCTTGCTTGGCCAGCAAACTCGCCTGACCTAAATCTATGTAGTATTGTAGAGAATCTATGTAGTATTGTAAAGAGGAAGATGAGAGATGCCAGACCCAAGAATGGAGACAAGCTGAAGGCTGGGCTTACCTAACACCTCAGACTGATTGACTCCATGCCACCCCGCATTGATGCAGTAATTCATGCACAAGGAGCCTCAACCAAGTATTGAGTGCATTTACTGTACAGATGTTTCAGAAGGCCAACATTTCTGAGTTTAAAATCATTTTTTCAGTTGGTCTTATATAATATTATAATTTTCTGAGATAATAACTTTTGGGTTTTCATTGGCTGTAAGCCATAATCATCAATATTAATAGAAATAAATACTTGAAATAGATCACTCTGTTTGTAATGACTCCATTAGGTCCCTAATAGAGTTGAGCGATGTTCGATTCCAACCGTTCGCCAATTTCAAATTCGAGTGATTTTGGGCGGCGTTCGAGTTGTTCGACGAACTTGAACGATTTGCTTCAAGTTCGGCAGTTCGAGTTACCGTTCGATAACGGCTCGATCACCAAAAAGCGTAGCTAGTTACTAGCTGGCTTTTCACTGTAATACTGTGAGTCACTGTTAATAATGATATTATCAAAATTCCACGTATAGTGTGCGGGGGGGAAGGGGTTTAGATCAATGCTGCTAAGTGCTGAAAGAATGGCGATCGCCATTTTTTTTCCTAACCGCACGTATAGTGGGGCGGGCCAGGCTGTCAGCCAATCACAGACACACACACAGCAAAGTGGATTTTTGCCAGACAAGCAAGGGCATGTGTCATAGGCTGTGCATGTCACATGTCCTTGCCCTATAAGACCCAGACATTTTCTCCTTCACCGCCATTATCTCTCTGCTGCGGGTGGGTGACAGTCACCGCTCCTGCTCCCGCTGCTGCTGCTGTGTGCGCTATAGACATACAGTGCAATCTACACATCGCTTTAGGGATTAGGGACTACTTGTAATTTCAGCCCTTTTCAGGGCTACATTACAGCCGTTCATAGCCATTGTTGCTAGGCAGGTCTGTTCCAGCGCTGTGCAGGGGTTTATATCACAGCATCTGGCTAAATCAGCTCAGGCAATTCCTTGGGGCATAGTTTCATTGTCAGGGATAGAGAGTGAGGCCTCCTCTACTGACAAGCAAGCTACAGCACCTGTGCATTGTATACCACCTGTCCATTTTTGCTACGCAATTTTTATTGCAAAAAGTGCTGCCATTTTTAGGGCCATACTTTCATTGCCTGGCTTACTACGTGAGGGTTCCTCTGCTGTCAAGCAAGCTACACCACCTATGCATTATACACCACCTGTCCATTTTTGCTCCACAATTTTAATTGCAAAAAGTGCTGCCATTTTTAGGGCCATACTTTCATTGTCTGGGATACTACGTGAGGGTTCCTCTGCTGACAATTTTGCTATACCACCTCTGCATTGTACACCACCTGTCCATTTTTGCTACGAAATTTTAATTACAAAAAGTGCTGCCATTTTTAGGGCCATACTTTCATTGTCTGGGATACTACATTAGGGTTCCTCTGCTGTCAAGGAAGTTACACCACCTGTGCATTGTACACCACCTGCCCATTTTTGCTACGCAATTTTAATTGCATAAAGTGCTGCCATTTTTAGGGCCATACTTTCATTGTCTGGGATACTATGTTAGGGTTCCTCTGCTGTCAAGCAAGCTATACCACCTGTACATTGTACACCACCTGTCCATTTTCGCTAAGCAATTTTAATTGCAGAAAGTGATGCCATTTTTTGGGCCATACTTTGATTGTCTGGGATACTACGTTAGGGTTCCTCTGCTGTTAATTTTGCTATACCACCTGTGCATTGTACATCACCTGTCCATATTTGCTACGAAATTTTAATTGAAAAAAAGTGCTGCCATTTTTAGGGCCATACTTTCATTGTCTGGGATATTACGTGGGGGTTCCTCTGCTGTCAATTTTGGTATACCACCTGTGCATTGTACACCACCTGTCCATTTTTGCTACGCAATTTTAATTGCAAAAAGTGCTGCCATTTTTAGGGCCATACTTTCATTGTCTGGGATACTACGTTAGGGTTCCTCTGCTGTCAAGCAAGCTACACCACCTGTGCATTGTACACCCCCTGTCCATTTTTGCTACGCAATGTTAATTGCAAAAAGTGCTACCATTTTTAGGGCCATACTTTCATTGTCTGGGATACTACGTTAGGGTTCCTCTACTGTCAAGCAAGCTACACCACCTGTGCATTGTTCACCACCTGTCAATTTTTGCTACGCAATTTTAATTGCAAAAAGTGCTGCCATTTTTAGGGCCATACTTTGATTGTCTGGGATACTACGTTAGGGTTCCTCTGCTGTCAAGCAAGCTACACCACCTGTGCATTGTACACCACCTGTCCATTTTTGCTACGCAATTTTAATTGCAGAAAGTGCTGCCAGTTTTCCGGCCATAGTTTCATTGTCTGTGATAGTCAGTGTTGGTTGTTCAGCTGTCAATAAAGCTATACCACCTCTGCAATCTACACCACCTCTCCAATTTTACTACGACATTTTAAGTGTCCAATTTATTCACAAAGAAAATGAGTGACAAAAGGACAGATGCTGGTGGAAAGGGGATCAGGCGTGTTGGAAAGGGAAAAAAAGTTTGTGTCCGTGGGGTAGGTGGTAAAGCAACAGTAACATCTGCTGAAGAAAGGCCATCTTCCAGCAAAAGTAAGATGTCTACTATTTGCCGTGGACAATCTGATGTGATCCCTTTTTTACGGAACCGAACAACTCTACCAAAGGTAGATGATGAACAAAAAAAGCACATGCTTAAATGGATCTCAAGTGCTCCATCAAGTGGCCTCTCCTCCACCTCAACTTCAACTTCCCAAAGTCTCCAGTCCTCTGAGTTGTCACCCCAATCGTACTTGCTTTCTAACAGCTCTCAATTTCTCCACCCGCCCTGCAGAGTATGGGGTAACAGAGATGGTTGAGTCTGCAGAGCTGTTCAGTCACACTATAGCCTGGGAATCAGAGGTCTGCTCCAAAGCTACAGTGAGTCCAGACCAGGAAATGATCTGCAGTGATGTCCAGAAGCTTTGTGACAAAAAGCAAAACTGCCTAGCAGAGAGATAATGCCCAATAGTCCTAAATCAGTAGTTATAATAGCAGGGACTAAAACTTAACTTTTAATCTAACAATAAAATGACAAAGTGCTTGTGCATAACTTTTGCAATAAACAAAACATGCCAAATGGCAAGAAATTAGACAGATCTCCCCCAAACTTTTTCCATAGGTAAGACTGTACACCGATCCAGAAGTGAAAGGTCACAGGCTGGGAGGACCAGGGTCAGCCGTCGGGTAATTGTGTATCAGCCACTGCCCCGTGAATGGACTTCCGCCCTGACAAGTCCAGCACCCTAGTAAGTTGTCTGCCCCGCAACCACATAAAAGAGACAAAAGGACGCCCTCCCGACGTGTTTCCCTCTCAATAGCAAGAGTTCCTCAGGGGAGACAAAAAGAGGTCAACCTGCAGTGGCAGGGACCGGCACAGGCTTCAGGGGTAAAAGTCTAAAAGACCTATGTTTCCAGGTAAACTGTGGTACTTTGCCCCCTGAAAACTCCCACAACTTTATACCCACTTACACCAATTATAATTACCTCCACATGTGTAGTACGGAACACTTCTGCAGAGCGCGATAAACTCCATTAGGCCACAATGTACTGGCGTCTGAGGCCACTTCCGGTTTTACGGACCACAGACTTCCGCGTTCCACTCCAGAACGCACAATATCCTATTGGATTACATCAAGGGCGTCCACAACCAGTCAGGTGACGCCCAACACGTTGCGTACCGGAAGTCAATACACCTCCACAATAGGCCGGTAAGAATCATTATTCACATGATTCCCCAGCGTCTGAGGTCACGTCTGGTTTCGCTGGCATCCGCGTTCTGTAGCTAAACGCAAGGTATCCCGGCGTCAGCATCCATAGTAAGAGTCAGGTGACCCATCAAGGAACACCCACTGTATACCAGACATTAGGCTAATAAGGCGGAGCTAAAAGCTTTGTGAGTCAGATTCAGGCCCTGATGAAGAAGTTTCTGAGCATGATGTAGACCCTCATTCCCAAACTGTAACTTCTCTTGGTGGAGACAATGAGGAACATTCTGATGACGATGAGACTCAGATACCTGATTGGAATGACAACTTAACTATTCGGTCACGGCAGGACGAGGTTAGCTCTGAGGACGAGAGTAGTGCAAACATACAGGGTGATGATGAGGTTATAGAACCCACTTACTGTCAACCCATAGTCAGGCACTTGATGAGGTCAGCAGAGACGGTGGAGGAGGATGCGACTGACGAGGAGGTTAGCTTGCACCTTCCTGGACAGAGACGGAGTACTGGAAGCACGTCAACAATTGCATCCTCAGCCACAACTCTGCCTCTGAGCACAAGTAGGGGTGGCTCTGCAGGTCGCATGGGCTCTAAGCCTTGCCTAGCCTGGTCCTCTTTTGACATCGCAAAGGATCTCCCAACTCATGTCATCTGTAAGATTTGTCGGCAATCTCTAAGTAGAGGCCAAAACCTCACTAGTTTGACTACTTCGTCCATGAACCGTCACATGGATATCAAGCATAAGTCCCAGTGGGAAGCTCACTGTGCTACAATGCGGCCTAGCGGAGCGCGCCAACCACGTCTACCCCTTCAAGTGCATCCGCGCGCTCTTCATCCTCTATGACTGTGGGGACAGCAGTCACACATGCTTTGCGACACAGACCTTCCACCTCTTTAACTGCAACAGGCAGTGTGATTGGCAGGTCGTCAGTTGTTTTGGAAGTGGAAACAGCTGCTGGTGTTGAGCTCTCTCAGACATAGAGAGCACCAACTTTGGATGAAGGCAACATTATGTCTCCGCCTGCACTTTCCTCACAGACCAGCAGTTTTCCAGGGACACCCTACTCAATGCTGTCTCAGCACAGCAGCCAGCCCTCGGTCCCTCAGATGTGGACAAGTAAAAGACCATTTCCTCCTAGCCATGACAAAGCTAAGAGGTTGACTTTCACCCTCTGCAAGCTGTTGGCTACAGAAATGCTGCCTTTCCGCCTGGTGGACACAAAGAATTTTGAAATATTATGTCCGTCGCAGTGCCCCAGTACCAGATGCCCAGTCACCACTACTTATCCAAGAAAGGTGTGCCTGTGCTACACCAGCATGTCGCACACAACATCACCGCTTCCTTGAGAAACTCTGTGTGTGACAGGGTGCATTTCACCACCGATACTTGGACCCGTAAGCATGGACAGGGGCATTACATGTCGCTGACTGGGCACTGGGTAACTATGGTGAGAGATGGAAAAGGGTCCGCTGTACAAGTCTTGCCGTCCCCACAAGTTGTGCGTCAATCCTCTGTATGTAGAAGTTCCTCCACTGCTTCTGCTTCCTCTACCTCATCTGGTTCCTCCACCTCCACCCAAAGCCTGTCTGGTCAGGTCACCCACGTTGTAACTGCGCACAAAGAATCCCGCACACCTCCTTACTATATGGAAGCAGAGCTCAACGGCATCAGGCGGTCTTTACGTTGAAATGTCTGGGAAATAAGAGTCACACAGCTGACCAGTTGTGGTAAGCTCTGGAGACCGAGTTTCGTAAATGGTTGTCTCCACTCAACCTGCAGCCAGGGAAGGCCGTGTGTGACAATGCTGCAAACCTGGGTGCGGCCCTTCGCCGGGGCAAGGTGACCCACGTGCCTTGTATGGCTCACGTGTTGAACCTTGTTGTCCAGCAATTTTTAACCCACTATTGCGGCCTAGATGGGCTTCTGCACAGGGCACGGTCACTATCTGCTCACTTCCGCCGTTCAAACGGTGCAGCTGACCGACTTGCATCGCTACAGAAATCTTTTGGACTGCCGGTTCACCACCTGAAATGCGATGTGTCGACACGCTGGAATTCCACTCTCCACATGTTGCAGCGACTGTGGCAGCACCACAAAGCCCTGGTGCAATACATTATGACATATAGCCTGGGCCAACGAGATGCAGAGGTGGGGCAGATCACGCTGATGGAGTGGTTTCAGATCAAGGACCTATGCACCCTTCTGCACAGTTTCGACATGGCGACAAAGATGTTTAGTGCTGAGAATGCCATTATCAGCATGACAATTCCAGTCACTTACATGCTGGAGCACACTCTAAACAATATTCGGAGTCAGGTGGTGGGACAAGAGGAAGGGGAGAGGAAGTACAGGAGGATTCATATGCGGAAGGGATACCAAGATCTACAAGGTCTAGATGGTCAGCAGCACCAAGGCGGCAGGCATGGGACGGTGGTGGAGAGGGATTAACAAGGGCGCATGGTAGCTGCCAAACTGTTGAGGAAGGTGCAGGAGCCCAGGAATAAATGGAGAACGAACTGGCAATGGGCATTGAAGACTCAGCAGATGAGGGAGACCTTGATCACATTTCAGTTGTTTGAGGTTGGGGGGAGATGTCAGAGGAAGGAAGCACGGTAATCACCTCGCCGACACAAACACAGCAAGGACTTGGTCCACATGGATGCGCAAGACACATGAGCGCCTTCTTGCTGCACTACCTACAACATGACCCTCGGATTGTCCGAATTGGAAGTAATGCTGACTACTGGGTTGCCACACTCTTAGATCCCCGGTACAAGTCAAAATTTGGTGAAATAATTCCAGCCATAGAAAGGGACGCACGTATGCAGGAGTATCAGCAGAAGCTGTTCTGCAATCTTAGCTCAGCTTTTCCACTAAACACCAGTGGTGCACAGAGTGAATCTCACAGTTGTAACTTGCCAACCATGGGACTGTCGAGTCATCATCAGTCAAAGCGTACCAGCAACACCGTATCTGGTGGTAACACCAATTTTATGGAATCGTTTCACGATTTTTTTAGACCATCCTTTGCAAGGCCACAAGTGACAAGAAGTCTGACACATAGTCAATGGCTGGAGTATCTCCAAGTGAATATACAGTTAGGTCCAGAAATATTTGGACAGTGACACAAGTTTTGTTATTTTAGCTGTTTACAAAAACATGTTCAGAAATACAATTATATATATAATATGGGCTGAAAGTGCACACTCCCAGCTGCAATATGAGAGTTTTCACATCCAAATCGGAGAAAGGGTTTAGGAATCATAGCTCTGTAATGCATAGCCTCCTCTTTTTCAAAGGATCAAAAGTAATTGGACAAGGGACTCTAAGGGCTGCAATTAACTCTGAAGGTGTCTCCCTCGTTAACCTGTAATCAATGAAGTAGTTGAAAGGTCTGAGGTTGATTACAGGTGTGTGGTTTTGCATTTGGAAGCTGTTGCTGTGACCAGACAACATGCGGTCTAAGGAACTCTCAATTGAGGTGAAGCAGAACATCATGAGGCTGAAAAAAAAGAAAAAATCCATCAGAGAGATAGCAGACATGCTTGGAGTAGCAAAATCAACAGTCGGGTACATTCTGAGAAAGAAGGAATTGACTGGTGAGCTTGGGAACTCAAAAAGGCCTGGGCGTCCACGGATGACAACAGTGGTGGATGATCGCCGCATACTTTCTTTGGTGAAGAAGAACCCGTTCACAACATCAACTGAAGCCCAGAACACTCTCAGTGAAGTAGGTGTATCTGTCTCTAAGTCAACAGTAAAGAGAAGACTCCATGAAAGTAAATACAAAGGGTTCACATCTAGATGCAAACCATTCATCAATTCCAAAAATAGACAGGCCAGAGTTAAATTTGCTGAAAAACACCTCATGAAGCCAGCTCAGTTCTGGAAACGTATTCTATGGACAGATGAGACAAAGATCAACCTGTACCAGAATGATGGGAAGAAAAAAGTTTGGAGAAGAAAGGGAACGGCACATGATCCAAGGCACACCACATCCTCTGTAAAACATGGTGGAGGCAACGTGATGGCATGGGCATGCATGGCTTTCAATGGCACTGGGTCACTTGTGTTTATTGATGACATAACAGCAGACAAGAGTAGCCGGATGAATTCTGAAGTGTACCGGGATATACTTTCAGCCCAGATTCAGCCAAATGCCGCAAAGTTGATTGGACGGCGCTTCATAGTACAGATGGACAATGACCCCAAGCATACAGCCAAAGCTACCCAGGAGTTCATGAGTGCAAAAAAGTGGAACATTCTGCAATGGCCAAGTCAATCACCAGATCTTAACCCAATTGAGCATGCATTTCACTTGCTCAAATCCAGACTTAAGACGGAAAGACCGACAAACAAGCAAGACCTGAAAAGGCCTGGCAAAGCATTAAGAAGGAGGAAACCCAGCGTTTGGTGATGTCCATGGGTTCCAGACTTAAGGCAGTGATTGCCTCCAAAGGATTCGCAACAAAATATTGAAAATAAAAATATTTTGTTTGGGTTTGGTTTATTTGTCCAATTACTTTTGACCTCCTAAAATGTGGCGTGTTTGTAAAGAAATGTGTACAATTCCTACAATTTCTATCAGATATTTTTGTTCAAACCTTCAAATTAAACGTTACAATCTGCACTTGAATTCTGTTGTAGAGATTTCATTTCAAATCCAATGTGGTGGCATGCAGAGCCCAACTCGCGAAAATTGTGTCACTGTCCAAATATTTCTGGACCTAACTGTAGATGCCATGACTCTGAAACTGGAGCCTTGCTCATTTTGGGCTTCCAATCTGGAAAAATGGCCTGAGCTCGCCACTTACACCTTAGAGATCTTGTTGTGTCCCGCAGCCAGCCTTCTCTCGGAACGTGTCTTCAGTGCTGCTGGGTGTGTGCTGACATAAGCGCACGCGTCTGTCCATTGACAATGTGGACAGACTAACGTTCATCAAGATGAACAAGTCATGGATCCGCAAGGACTTTTCTACCCCTGTGTCATCCTGGGGAGAGTAAAGGCTTGTGGATTTGGATTGTGCTTTATGCAAATCAACCTGTCAAGTTTGGAACTGGGGGACAACTGATGCCACTTAAGTGGTGTCTGTGGCCCAATTTTTGGAAAAAAAGGAGACTGGTTGGAGTCCCCTTGCTGTGTTTTACATGATTTTATAAGTGCATGACATGCCTATATCTGTGTCTCCTCCTCCTTTTACTCATCCAGCTCTTTTGTTTTCACATGAGTATATGTACTTGTCACTTTTCCATGCGTTTGTGGTGTATTGTGAGTTGTTTGTCACCTTTTGGACACCTTAGAAGGTGTGTTCCATGTGTTTGTATGTGTTTGTGTTTGACTCCCATTGTTTTCAATGGGGTTCGAACGTTCGCCGAACTGAGCCGCCGTTCGACGAACCGAACCAAACTCGAACACTAGTGGGGTGGCTCAACACTAGTCTAATTTTAAACAGTTTCTGTTTTTTTTTTTAACGTGAAGGCTATAAAAAGTGATCAAAAGCTGGAATCAATGAATGGAAATGTTTTTCAAGAGGCTTTCAAGAATGTTTTTTTTTTTTTTAATGCTGATGTTTTTTCGAAGAGGACATGCTCTAAAAAACATATCTCTTGGCCTAATACAGTCATGGCCAAAAGTTTTGAGAATGACACCAAAATGATATTTTCACATGATCTGTTGCCCTCTGGTTTTTAATTGTATTTGTCTGATGTTTACATCACAAACAGAAATATAATTGCAATCATATTATGAGTACCAAAAGGTTATATTTTGACAGTTAGAATGAGTTAATGCAGCAAGTCAATATTTGCAGTGTTGACCCTTCTTTTTCAGGACCTCTGCAATTCTCCCTGGCATGCTCTCAATCAACTTCTGGACCAAATCCTGACTGATAGCTGTCCATTCTTGCATAAGCAATGCTTGCATTTTGCCAGAATTTGTTGGTTTTTGTTTGTCCACCCGTCTCTTAATGATTGCCCACAAGTTCTCAATGGGATTAAGATTTGGGGAGTTTCCAGGCCATGGACCCAAAATCTCTATGTTTTGTTCCATGAGCCATTTAGTGATCACCTTTGCTTTATGGCAAGATGCTCCATCATGCTGGAAAAGGCATTGTTGGGCGCCAAACTGCTCTTGGACAGTTGGGAGAAGTTGCTCTTGGAGGACATTCTGGTACCATTCTTTATTCATGGCTGTGTTTTTAGGCAAGAGTTGTGAGTGAGCCGATTCCCTTGGCTGAGAAGCAACCCCACACATGAATCGTTTCAGGATGCTTAACAGTTCACATGAGACAAGACTGGTGGTAGCGCTCACCTCTTCTTCTCCTAATAAGCTGTTTTCCATATGTCCCAAACAATCGAAAAGGGGATTCATCTGAGAAAATGACTTTACCCCAGTCCTCAGCAGTCCCCTCCCTGTACCTTTTGCAGAATATCAGTTGGTCCCTGATGTTTTTTCTTGAGAGAAGTAGCTTCTTTGCTGCCCTCCTTGAAACCAGGCCTTGCTCAAGCAGTCTCTGCCTCACAGTGCGTGCAGAAGCACTCACACCAGCCTGCTGCTATTGCTGAGCTAGCTCGGCACTGCTGGTAGTCCGATCCCGCAGCTGAAATAGTTTTAAGATACGGTCCTGGCGTTTGCTGGTCCTTCTTGGGCGCCCTGGAGCCTTTTTGGCAACAATGAAAGCTCTCTCCTTGAAGTTCTTGATGATGCGATAGATTGTTGACTGAGGTGCAATCTTTGTAGCTGCGATACTCTTCCCTGTTAGACAATTTTTGTGCAGAGCAATGATGGCTGCACGTGTTTCTTTAGAGATAACCATGGTTAACTGAAGAGAAACAATGATACCAAGCACCAGCCTCCTTTTAAAGTGTCCAGTGGTGTCATTCTTATTTAATCATGACTGAGTGATCGCCAGCCCTGTCCTCATCAACACCCACACCTGTGTTAATGGAACAATCACTAAAACAATGTTAGCTGCTCCTTTTAAGGCAGGAATGCAATGATGTTGAAATGTGTTTTGGGGGTTGAAGTTCATTTTCTTAGCCAATATTGACTTTGCAAGTAATTGCTGTTAAGCTGATCACTCTTTATGACATTCTGGAGTGTATGCAAATTGCCAATAGAAAAACTTAAGCAGTAGACTTTGCAAAAATTAATATTTGTAGCATTCTCAAAACTTTTGGCCATGACTGTACACTCGTTGCAGCTTTGATGTCAAAATCAGTAGTGGTAAAGATAAATAAGTACAGTAGTAGTGATATTTCCTCTGTGTACAATCCACTCTTGGTTTTATCTTTGTTACAGATACAATATAATGAACAAATTACAGTGTATGAAAGAGGCCTAAGTCTACTTTATTATAGAAATAAAGCTTCCAAAATCTAACCTACTATAAAAAAATGTTGTGATCATTCTCTTCTCAGTAGATGCAAATGATATTTTGTTATTCACTTATTTGTACACCAACATTTGTGTATAAGGACACTATAATAATGTATTAGGGACCTGCCCTTTCTGCCTGCCTTTCATAGGAAGCCTAAATTGCTTCTCTTTACTGTAAATACTTCAGTTCCTGTTTGCACAGTCAATTAAGAACACTCTTCAGGTCATTGTGCAACATTTCCCTTAGAAAACCTTTGTAAAAAAAATAAAAATGAATGCCTGAGCCTTGTGAAGTCGTATCCAGTTCACGAACAACATGAATTATGGGATCTCACTTTGATCAAACAATAAAACAGGAAATTGCAACCACTTGCAACTTCTAGAGAACACGGTGTTCATTACCAGTTAGACCTCAGTTGTCCTGTGTAACCACAAAGATTATATAGCATCTTTTTAACTTGTGTCTCTTTGCTAAAGTTTAACCCCTTCAGCCCCCAGCCTGTTATCACCTTAAAGATCCGGCCATTTTTTGCAATTCTGACCAGTGTCACTTTGACAGGTTATAACTCTGGAACGCTTCAATGGATCCTGGCGATTCTGACATTGTTTTTTCGTGACATATTGTACTTCATGTCAGTGGTAAATTTAGGCCGATATGTTTTGCATTTATTTGTGAACATTTAGGAAATTTGGCGAAAATTTTGAAAATTTTGCAATTTTCAAAATTTGAAATTTTATGCCCATAAATATGAGAGATATGTCACACAAAATAGTTACTAAATAACATTTCCCACATGTCTACTTTACACCAGCGCAATTTTTGAGAAACAAAAAAAAATTCCGTTAGGAAGTTAGAAGGGTTCATCAGCAATTTCTCATTTTTCCAACAAAATTTACAAAAAAAAATTTTTTAGGTACCACATCACATTTGGAGTGATTTGAGGAACCTAGGCGACAAAAAATACCCAAGAGTGACCACATTCTAAAATATGCACCCCTCACTCTGCTCAAAACCACATCCAAGAAGTTTACTAACCCTTTAGGAGCTTCACAGCAACCAAAGCAATGTAAAAGGAAAAATGAAAATTTTACTTTTTTTACACAAAAATGTTACTTTAGCCATAAAATTTAGCATTTTCACAAGGGTATCAGGAAAAATGCATCATAAAATGTATTGTGCATTTTCTCCTGAGTACGCAGATACCTCATATGTGGTGGAAATCAAATGTTTGGGTACATGACAGGGATCGGAAGGCAAGGAGCGCCATTTGAATTTTTGAGTGTAAAAGGAAAAATGAAAATTTTACTTTTTTTACACAAAAATGTTACTTTAGCCATAAAATTTAGCATTTTCACAAGGGTATCAGGAAAAATGCATCATAAAATGTATTGTGCATTTTCTCCTGAGTACGCAGATACCTCATATGTGGTGGAAATCAAATGTTTGGGTACATGACAGGGATCGGAAGGCAAGGAGCGCCATTTGAATTTTTGAGTGCAAAATTAGCTGTACTCAGCGGACGCCATGTCGGGTTTGAAGACCTCCTGAGGTGCCTAAACAATGGAGCTCCCCCACAAGTGACCCCATTTTGGAAACTAGAGCCCTCAAATATTTTTTCTAGATGTTTGATGTGTACTTTGAACCCCTGGGGGATTCACAGACATTTATAACGTTGAGCCGTGAAAAGAAAAAAAAAAAATTACCACAAAACTGTTGCTTCAACCAGGTAGCTTTTTTTATCACAAGGGTATCAGGAAAAAATGCACCATAAAATTTATTGTCCATTTTCTATGCAGATACCTCATATGAGGTGGGAATCAAATGTTTGGGCACACGGCAGGGCTCTTAAGGCAAGGAGCGCCATTTGAATTTTTGAGTGCAAAATTAGCTGCACTCATTAGCGGACGCCATGTCGGGTTTGAAGACCCCCTGAGGTGCCTAAACAATGGAGCTCCGCCACAAGTGACCCCATTTTGGAAACTAGAGCCCTCATGGAATTTATCTAGCTGTTTAGTGAGCACTTTGAATCCCTGGAGGCTTCACAAAAGTTTGTAATGTTCAGCCGTGAAAATATTTTTTTTTTTTCACCACAAAATTGTTTTTTCAAACAGGTAGCTTTTTTTTTTCACAAGGGTATCAGGAAAAAATTCACCATAAAACGTATTGTGCAATTTCTGCTGAGTACGACGATACCTCATATGTGGTGGAAATCAATTGTTTGGGCGCACGGCGGGGCTCAGAAGAGAAGGAGCGCCATTTCACAGCAAAATTGGTTGGAATTATTAGCGGACGCCATGTTGCGTTTGGAGACCCCCCCCTGAGGTACCTAAACAATGGAGCGCCCCCACAAGTGACCCCATTTTGGAAACTAGAGCCCTCATGGAATTTATCTAGCTGTTTAGTGAGCACTTTGAACCTCTGGAGGCTTCACAAACGTTTGTAATGTTCAGCCGTGAAAATATTTTATTTTTTTTTTTTACCACAAAATTGTTTTTTCAACCAGGTAAGCTTTTTTTTCCACAAGGGTATCAGGAAAAAATGCACCATAAAACGTATTGTGCAATTTCTCCTGAGTACACAGATACCTCACATGTGGTGGAAATCAATTGTTTGGGCGCACGGCGGGGGTCAGAAGAGAAGGAGCGCCATTTCACAGCAAAATTGGTTGGAATTATTAGCAGACGCCATGTTGCATTTGGAGACCCCCCTGAGGTGCCTAAACAATGGAGCTCCCCCACATGTGACCCCATTTTGGAAACTAGACCCCCCCCACATACAAAAAAATTAGTTTGGCAAAATAAAAAATACGGACGTCAGTAAAAACAAAAAAAATGAATACAAAAAATGAGCGCCTGCCACTAAGACCAGTGTCAAACGTGAAAGCAATGCACGAGTCTCGCATCGCATCATCCGCTCCAGTCTGGAAGCGAGCAACTGCTCTGGATAATGCGATGCGAGAGGGCGCGGCGGCGGATGGAGGGGCAGCGGATGAGAAAGGGCGCAGCGGATGGAAGATGGGAAAGGGCGCAGCGGATGGAGGAGCGGCAGAGGATGGGAAAGGGCACTGCGAATGGAGGAGCGGCAGAGGATGGGAAATGGCGCAGCGGAAGGAGGATGGGAAATGGCGCAGCGGATTAAGGAGCGGCAGATGATGGGAAATGGCGCAGCGGATGGAGGAGCGGCGGAGGATGGGGGGGTGAGATTGGGGATAGCTACCTTACAGGATGGATCTAGGCAGCAGGCTCACAGCAGACAGAAGAGGCAGCAGATGAAGGAGGCAACAGATTGAGGAGGGTGAGAGGGGGCAGTAGATGAAGAGGATGGGAGAGAGCAGGCAGCAGATTGGGGAGGGGGGCAGAGTCTGATGGGAGAGAGCGATGGCACATGAGGGGGGGAGGCAGCACATGGAGGGGGGGAGGCAGCAGGGGAGGCAGCACATGGAGGGGGGAAGCTTGCAGCACATGGAGGAGGGCAGATTGCAGCACATGGACGAGGGCAGCTTGCAGAACATGGAGGAGGAGGGGGGGAGGTGTAGTGGCGGATGGAGAAGGGGCAGCCGATGGAGGAGGCGGCGGCCCATCGGGAACAGTGGCGGCCGACTCGGGTGTAGCGGCAGCTGAAAAAGGTGGGTGCGACGGTGGTGGGGACAGCGGCGTGGCTGGCGGTGGCAACATTGACAGTGGTGGGCATGGCGGGGACAGCGGCGTGGCTGGCGGGGACAGCGGCGTGCCTGGCGGTGGCAATCGGGGACAGCAGCGGGGTGATCGGGTACAGCGGCGTAGCTGGCGGTGGCGGTGTGGCTGCTGGTGGCGATCGAGGACAGCGGCGGGGTGAGCGGCATGGCTGGCGGTGGTGATCGGGGACAGCGGCGGGGTGAGCAGCGTGGCTGGCGGTGGCGGGGACAACGGCATGGCTGGCGGTGGCGATCGGGGACAGCGGCGGGGTGATCGGGTACAGCGGCGTGGCGATCAGGGACAGCGGCGAATTGAGGACAGCAGCGGGGCGGGGACAGTGGTGGATCGGGGGCTATAACTTACCGATGGGCGACCGCTCTCCTCAGCTTTCAGGGACGGACACAGGTCACCGGCACCAGATCCACGGTGATTGGAGAGATCGGTCACAAGACTGGTCTCTCCAATCAGAGCTGGGGGCGGGTGAAGGACCGATCACCCAGCTCCAGCCAATGATCAGAGCTACAGCTGCTCTGATCAGGGCTGGATTTCAATGTTGCAGCCATTTTCAATGGCTGGAACATTACAGTGACTTTAATTGGCTGAGCGGCGTTAATCAGCCAATCACAGCCTCTGTAGGTTCGGGGAGGAGGCACTACCCCTCCAGAGGTCAGGCAGAGGTCCCCTCCTTCCCGAATCTACTATTTGATTACACCGATTGCACTTACGGGGGCTCCGGGGCCGCGATTTCGCCATGACGTACTGGGTACGTCATGGGTCGTTTAGCACCATGTCACCATGACGTACCCAGTATGTCAAGGGTCGTTAAGGGGTTAAGGGGCTGGTGACATTTATTTTTATATTTATTTATTTATTTTAAATTGATGGCCTATGCTTACCATAGAGCCTAAATGATTGGTGAGCACTGCAGCCTCTTGAATGTTTGTAATGAACTGTAGGTTCGATCACATTTGTGTACACCATATTTTTTGTAGTAGCACCCCAAGAAATTTAAGTGATTACAATACTGCAATGTCTTGCATTACTTCTACAGATCTCACTGCAGAAGACAATAGCTCTGTACATATTGTATTTGCTCAGCAAGAATACGAATGAAAAGGATCCGTCAGCAGGTTTTTGCTATGTAAGCTGAAGTCAGCATGCTGCAAGGGTTTAAACAGAGAATTCAGAGTTGCCTGTGTTGTCAAGGTCCCAACTGTTGTTTATTTGCTATGTTTGTTTAAGCAGCAGGACACTTATCATTGCTTGGACTACAATGTCACAAACACAACAGTCAGGCATGCCCCTGCTGGAATTGATTGGTGTGGACAGGACAGCTCCCTGGACTCTGCTACATGACTAAATCTAAAAATTCTGATTGTGTCAGAACGGATGCACCCAGTAATCTAAGTGATACAACGGATTCAGGATTATAGATGAATGGACCCGTTGAAGTTCGGTTCAGTGGGTGCAGCCAGACTGTTGAAAAAGTTTGATTTGAGACCCAGACTTGGCCTGAACCCCAATGGAAGTCACTAATTGGGCAGTTTGGGTCTCCGCCCACATGCAGCCAGACATAAACAGATCACTTCCGTGGACGGTCCACCGATCGGTAGATCCATTCATGCTGTTGTTACCCCGAGTACGAGCCGATCAAACATTGCAATCGGCTCACACTGGGCCGAGCACAAAGCATACCCGAGCACAGCAATGATCGCGCAAATGATTTGCATACATGAAGTACCCAATATCCGAACTTGAACTTTGTTTTTTTGTAAAGTCTATGTTCAGTCTGAATACCGAACCTCGAATTTGCTCATCTCAAGTCAGGATCTTGTTCCCTACATTATGCTGCTTTCAGATTAAGTAACAAAAACCTGCTGACAGATTCCCCCTACTGGCTTTCCATAGCTTTGGATGGTTTGGGAAATCTTAAAAATGGCACATAATTCAGCCCACATAAAGAAGACAATCAAAATGTTAAATTTTAAGTTGATTATCAGGGTGATTGTAGATGCTGCGTCTTACTGTATGTGCCTGAAAACCTGCCTGTTGTGATGTCCAACGGTCACACAAATTTGAACCAAATGGTTCTGTTATTGGTATTCATGTTGGGTGTGTGGCACCCCTGTGGCTTGAGGCGCCACAGGGTACTGCACCTCATCTGGGGTGCAGTATTGATCTCGGAAACGGAGGAGGTCATTGTCGGTAAACCACCACAATCCACAAAAAGACACAGTTAGTTGCCCTCTCATTTGGACTGGGCTAGGGTAGAGACATTTGAAGGTGGCCATTACTAATGTAGTGGACCTTCTGCTCCCTAGTTCAGGAACCTGAGGGGGAGGGGCGAGCAGCACAGAGAGAAAGGGAAGTGATGAGTCAGCAGTTTCACGACAGTCTGAGGAGGCAGAAGGAAGCAGAGCTACAGGAGAGAGGTCCTGGGGATGGGAGGCTGGAGGAATTTGTCCCAGGACCAGGAGTGAGTACAGATAGGGATGCAAGGCAACAGAGACACATTTAGCATCAGACCAAAGCTAGAGCTAGATCGACACCCAGGACGGGGTGTTAAGAAGGCATCTGGTACAGATGTCAGGAAACGACACAGCACAGAAAGGGGCCCGTGGTCAGGAGCTGGAGGCTCGACCTGGGTTCTAAGGAAGAAGGGGGATCCCAGGGTTCGCAGGGAGTGCAGCAGGAACCCGTGACCCGTTGCACGGCCCAGGCGCTGGGAGTGGAGGGAAGACCACTGTAAAGGACACACAGAAGGAAACACCTGCTTTGACCTCTGAACTATCCGTGATCGGTTGGAGCCCATCACGGTGAGACCCCAGCATTCCAAAGGCGGTGACATCTCAGTGAGTAAAGAACATTGACTGCAACTTCTGTGTCATTCCTTCATTGCCGGCACTCCCATTCACACGACCCTGCGCCATAGGCGAATAAGTACTCCCATCATCCCCATCTTTATTGACACCGCCAGGGTCACGAAACCGGGCAAGGCCGCTGTGACATCCCAAACTGACACCGGCCTGGTGACGAGTAACCCCCGAGACCCCATGGGCGTGTCAGATGGAGTTTTACATTCTGCATCAAGGCGTAGTGTCCAAAATTACCTTCTGATACTAAAGATTTAATAAAACTACAGGATAATTGAAGATTTCACATAGGGCTTGCCCTTCATTCATGTAAACTTCTAAGGCAAAAAAAAACCCCTTTCAAATGCATTTCTAAAAGACATTTTGTTAAATTTAACCCCTTAAAGTTGATCTGCCACCAGATTTTGCAAAACAAACTGAATACATTGCTAAATAGATCTTAGACCTGACGCTTTGAAAATGCATGTCAGATTGGCTGTGCAATCCTTAATGAAAGCCAGTCTCTACCTACTGAACCTTCTTGACAGATCCTCATTGTCTCTCCTGCTGCTAAGTTTTCACACTGTTTACTACAAGCTGAAGCTTGCCAGCTGGCTGGGTGGGCAGATTGGCTTTTTTATTCTGTAGGTGGATTCATTAAATTTTCATCTTAAAGGGTTGTTCCAAAGCAATATTTTCACATAGCTGAATGAGCAGTCTTCTTCTCTTCTAAAACTACATGTCCCAGGAGCACACTGCATCTCCACAGCGCTACAGGTCCCTCACGCTACTCTCCTGTGCTTCCTAGGTAGCCCCACCACTCTGCATTTATCTGCTTTATACTTTCTCAGGGCCACCACTAGGAAATTCAGGGCCTCATACTGGCAAAGTTTTTGGGCCTATTGAGACTCCGCCCACGCTCCACCCCACCTCCACCTTCACCCCTCAAACCTTAAAACTCTCACCGCCATTCTTGGAAAAACGTGTGTATATATAATTGCTAGTGATGAGCGAGTACTAAAAAGCTCGGGTGCTCGAAGCTCGGGCCGAGCCTCCCAAGATACTCGTGTACTCGGCCTGAGCAACGAGCCCAATGTTATCCTATGGGAGACCCGAGTATTTTTGTGAAATGACCACCGGCAGCATGTAGAAACCCTAAAAATGGCACAAAAGTCTCCGAAGAGTGCTCAAATGACATGGCAACAGCATGGGGAAGACCCCTTGAAGCATTTATCACTCAAAAGTCACAGCTGTGAACAATTTTGTCCGCGTTTTACGCCATTTTTACGGACTCACCAGAAAACCTTCCAAAATGACACCAAAATGAATTTTCATGGCGGAAATGTTAAGGGCACATACCCAATAGTGAGATAGAGCTAATGTATGTTACTTTTTGAGATCAATACATGAAAGATTTTACGTAAAACATTGTGTGGCACTCCGATGTCCCTGAGAAGAGACGTACATAAAGGCCTCTGAGTCTAATGTGCCCATTTTGAGGAACTGAGTCTTTGTAGTATTTTCCTTTGCCAGGGCAGTCCAAAATTTTGAGGTTCACCAATGGCCCTGCATACAGACGTGCATGAGGGCCTGTAAACCTGAAGTGCCCATTGGAAGGAAGTGGGTCTATTGTAGTATAGCCCTTTGGCAGGGCAGCCAAAAATTGGGAGGCTCCACGTTGTCCCTGGATAGAGACGTGCATGAGGGCCTGTAAACCTGAAGTGCCCATTGGAAGGAAGTGGGTCTATTGTAGTATAGCCCTTTGGCAGGGCAGCCAAAAATTGGGAGGCTCCACGTTGTCCCTGGATAGAGACGTGCATGAGGGCCTGTAAACCTGAAGTGCCCATTGTAAGGAAGTGGGTGTATTATAGTATAGCCCTTAGGCAGGGCTGCCAAAAATCGGGAGGCTCCACGTTGTCCCTGGATAGAGACCTGTTAGGTTCTTAGTGCCTCCGTGCTTGCATTTAAAAACCGCACGTGTGTGCCTGTTGGTGGCAGCTTTCCGCTGCATTTGTGTGAGTTTTGCAAAAACTTGGATATAACGCACAAGTCTAGTGAATACACATCAGCACAGCATTGCAAAATGCGCAAGGGCGTTGTCAACGAACAAGGAAGTGGACGTGATGGTGGTGCAGGCAGAGACCGAGGTTGTGTGCAAGCTCTAATTTCGCCACAACAAAGGGCCACATCTACTCGCTCGCACGTCCTGTACCAAATTCTTGGGGACCGCAGCAGTACACCGCTCTTGAACCAAGACCAGTGTCAACAGGTTGTTAGTTGGATAGCGGATAATGCTTCCAGTCAGATTGGCACCACCACAAACACTCTGTCTTCCACACGGTCAAGTGTCAGTAGCCGTGATACTGCACCGCACATTTCAGAACCTGATCCTCCTTCCTACCACCAGGCCGAGTACACGTCCACGGACATTACTGATCCCACACTTGGACACTCGGAAGAGCTGTTCGTTCACGTTTCCATTCACACATTCTGGCCTCTCGCCAGCTCCTGTTGAAGTGGGCCATTACGAGATTGTATGTACAGATGCCCAAATATTTGAGCAGCCACGTTCTCACGAAGTTGGCAACGTGTCTCAACAAGGGGTGGACGATGATGAGACACAATTGTCAGGAAGTCAGGAGGAGGAGCAGGGTGCAGAAGAGGAAGACGACGTGGTGGATGATCCAGTAACTGACCCAACCTGGCAGGAGGATATGCAGAGCGAGGACAGCAGTGCACAGGGGGAGGGAGGCGTAGCATCCCAACAGGCAGTAAGAAGCAGAGTGGTGGCCCCAGGCAGACGTCAGGCAACTGTTCCCTGGAACAACACGACACAAGGTGCCTGTACAAATGTTAGGTCTTCCCGAGTCTGGCTGTAATACTATTGTATGTATTGAGGATTTCGATTGCGTTAGGGCAATGACAACCAGAGACGAGTTCTTGGTGCAAGACGTTTATAATATGCAACCAGCAAATATGTACATAAACGGAACAAAAACACAGTAGAACATAAATACAGGAAATACCTTCCAGGGACGGAGCGAAAGGGAATTCACGGGACCGCGCACCGGACTCCCCCAGGGAGACCACCAAGAGCGAATTCCTATACAGGGACTGTCTGGCAATCACCCCAGAAGGCCTAAATGCGCAGCAGCCGGGACACAAAAGGGCAATAGATAAGTCCAAAAATGTCCGTACGTGATGTGAGTCCAGAGTGGTATTAAACGGAAGGAACCGGGCAGAAGTGCCGACCAAAGACGGCAAACGGAGTCCGGGCACAGCTAGATGATACCAGATGAAGTCCAGAGTCGGTGTCGGTTGTTTTCCAAGAGGATCCGAATAACAATCAGGAACCAAAAGCAGCAGGGCAGGAGCACACAGGAAGCAGTATACTCAGGCACTGGACTAAGCTTTAGGGGCGGCTTTTAAACAGATGGACAGGAAGTAGGGCAACAGAACAGAAAACTCCATGTTAACAAAGGGCAAGCTCTTTCAAAAGAAAACTGGAAAACCAGGAACTCTGACACTGGCAGTTTTTTAAGTTGGCTCCAGATGATTCTAAAAAGGCCATTTGCAACACCTGCCATGCCAGCATCAGCAGGGGTACCAAAACTAGCAGCCTGACCACCACCAGCATGATCAGGCACATGTCAGCCAAGCACCCGACTTTGTGGGAAGTACAACAGAGTCGAGGAGCAGTGCTTGCTGATGTCACTGCTACGTCTTCGCTGGTTGTGCATGCGAGCCAATACCCTGTCCATGCTGCCTGCGAACAAGCCTCCTCCGGCCCTGCACCTGCAGTTACCCACGCAGAAATAACACCATCATCAAGCACGTCCTTGTCCCAGCGCAGCGTTCAGTTATCCATTCAGCAAACCTTTGAACGCAGGTGCAAATACACTGCCAACGCCCCACATGCCACACTTCTAAATGCTAACTTTTCGCGACTGCTTGCGCTGGAAATGTTGCCTTTTAGGCTGGTTGAGACAGAAGCATTCCGCGACCTGATGGTGGCAGCTGTCCCACGTTACTCGGTCCCCAGCCGCCACTATTTCTCCCGGTGTGCCGTCCCCGCATTGCATAACCATTAACCACGTGTCACAAAACATCACACGTGCCCTGAACAACGCTGTTTCAGCCAAAGTCCACCTAACCACAGACACGTGGACAAGTGCATGTGGGCAAGGCCGCTACATCTCGTTGACGTCACACTGGGTTAATATTGTGGAAGCTGGGACCCAGTCTGAGCGAGGGACGGAACACGTCCTTCACACACCAAGTTTTGCAGGCCCTACCTCAGTCAGGGTTTCACCCACACTCTACAGCTCCGGAATGTCATGCTCCTCAGCCTCCTCCTCCTCCTGCGCATCCTGATCCACTTTACCCTCCACACCAGTCTCAAGCTGGAAGTGTCGCGGGCGGAGGAGGGGACGGTGCGCTCTCCCACTGCTCGGGTCCGGCTGCCGCTGCTCTATGGCTGCTGCTGCTCGTTGGCTCGAGCGATGGCCGGATCCCGGGGACTCGAGCGGCGCTACTCGCCCGTGAGTGAAAAGGGGTGGTTTGGGTTTTGGGGATATTGTCCGTGACGCCACCCACGGTTGTTGGTGATTGTGTGGACACCACCGCTGCTCTGGACGGGGATACCGGGAGCCTGTGACAGGGAGCAGCTTTGTTGTTATTTCTCCCCTCCGTGGGTAGGGGGGTTGGTTGTCCCGGGGCCCGGTGATGGGGTAGAGATGGATGACAGGCGGGTTGCGGGGCCTGATGAGGTGCAGGGTCGCAGGGTCAGCGCTGTGCCGCACGGCACGGAGGTACTCACTCAGCCCAATGATGATGACACAGTTCACGGTAAAACAAGTGGCTGGATGGATGGGTCCCTCGGACGGCTGCGGTTGTTCCTCCCTGCAGATTAGTGATGACTGTCTCTCCCTGCACCTAAGTTCAGTGTTGGTAGTGATGGTTTCCCACCGGTAACCCGCTCCCCGACCTGGATATGGGCCGGAGGAGCCCCTTTTGCCCACAGGCGCTGGCCCTGGGAGACGGTTGCCCTTGGCGGTGGCGGTGTCTCCCCTTCACGGTTGGACGGTTGCCTTCTATCGGGACTTGGCTGTTTGGAAACCCTGAGGTCCCCTTCACTAACGGATTTGGCAAATTCACGGCGACACCAAGCCTTGCCGGGATCCGAAAGTCCTCTGCCAATGGTGCTGGCTTCTCTTTGTATACCGGTCCGGTACGGCCGGGTCACCACCCATCCACGGTCCTTACGGCAGACTCCAATCGGCCTCCACAACAGACGGTCACCACATCCTGCCAACCTTGCTGTCCTGTCCGGGCCACACACCCGGACCAACTTCAGGCTCTTTGCTGTCACTTTTCTCCTCTCTACTACTTTCCTCCTTCCAATTCCTTAGCTTAACTCTCACTGCCTGTGTTTTTCCTCCTCCTTGGTGGGTGGAGACCAACCGCCTGGCTCCACACCCTGGTGTGGACAACAGCCCCTGGGGAAGGCAACAAGGATTTTGTGTTTTGACTATGATATGCCTGCAGGGAGTGTGGGGTGTTTAAGTGTTGTGCTCTGTGGCCCCTGGCTTGTCCAGGGCGACACAGAAGCACTGCAGCACTGCCTCGGCAAAGCGGCAACAGGCAGTGCTGAAGCTAATCTGCATAGATGACAAACCCCACAATGCAGAAGAGGTGTGGACAGCTCTGAAACAGCAGGCAGATCACTGGCTCACAACTCTGAACCTAAAGCCAGGAAAGGTCGTGTGTGACAATGGCCGGAACCTGGTGGCGGCTTTGAGGTGAGGCCAGCTGACACATGTTCCATACGTGGCCCATGTGCTCAACCTCGTGGTTCAGCGGTTTCTAAAGTCATACCCAGAGCTGTCTGATCTGCTGGTAAAAGTTCGCCGCCTGTCTGCACATTTTCGAAAGTCACCTACTGCTTCAGCCGGCCTTGCCGGCTTTCAGCGCCGTTTGCATCTTCCGGCTCACAGACTGCTGTGTGATGTCCCCACGCGTTGGAATTCAACTCTGCACAAGTTGGTCAGGATATGTGAGCAGAAGAGGGCAGTTGTTGAGTACCTGCATCACCTAAGCCGTCGGGAAATGGGTCAAACTCCACACATAACACCTGAGGAGTGGAGATGGATGTCCGACCTATGTACCATCCGCCAAAACTTTGAGGACTCCACCAAGATGGTGAGCGGCGATGACGACATTATTAGCGTCACCATACCGCTTCTCTGCCTTCTAAAATGGTCTCTGCTCAAAATACAACCATGATGCATTGCAGGCGGAGCGCGATGAGTTTGAGCAAGAAACAGTAGTGGGTGTGGGTGATAACACACAGCCCAGCCTCGTCTCATCACAACGTGCAGTGGAGGACTATGACGAGGAGGAGGATGAAGACATGGAGCAACTCTCTGGCCAAATTGAGGATATGACATGCAGTCATATCCTCGGTTCAGCGTGGCTGGCCAGAGGACCGGGTAGATGATGAGGAGGAGGAGGAGGAGGACAGCATGTTCAGTCATCGTGTTGGTCAGGATACTGAAGTGATGGCTGTTAAGAGTCTGGCACACATGGCTGACTTTATGGCAAGCTGCCTGTCTCGTGACCCTCGCGTTAAGAACATCTTGGCCGACAATCATTACTGGTTGGTAACACTGTTAGACCCAGGCTAAAAGGAGAAATTTATGTCTCTTATTCCCGAGGCGGAGAGGTCAGGCAAAATGCAGCAGTTCCAGAAGGCCATAGTCACGGTAGTAGGCAAAGCATTCCCCTAACAAAACGCTAGCGGCATAGGTCAGGAATCAGTGGACAACCAAGGCGTACAGCCGAGAGGGGCACAAGTCCAATCCGCCAGAGGTAGGGGAACAGTCTTTAAGATATGGGACAGTTTTCTCAGCCCCTCACATACCACAGCCCCTGAGGTGAGGGGTAGTGCCACAAGAAATCCTAAGTTTGCCCAGATGCTCAAGGAGTACCTTGCAGATCAAACAACTGTACTCCGACATTACTCTGTGCCTTACAATTAATGGGTATCCAAGCTGGACACGTGGCATGAATTGGCTCTCTACGCCTTGGAAGTCCTGGCCTGCCCTGCCGCTAGCGTTTTGTCAGAGCGTGTTTTTAGTGCCGCAGGTGGAATCATTACAGATAAACGCACCCGCCTGTCAACTGTAAATGCTGACAGGCTGACTCTGATCAAGATGAACAAGGGTTGGATTGGGCCAGACTTCACCACACCACCAGCAAATGACAGCGGAATTTAAAGTTTGTAACGGGAATTTGCCATGTACCTCCACTCACCCATGGTAACACACTTCTGGACTTTGGCTAATCGCTGGACTGCTCCTCCTTCTCCTCATGCGCCATCATGATGACCGTTACAATAGTTAAGCCGTTGTTTCAGGTATACCCCCAGTGGTAAATTTTTTCGACCATTCTTTCAGAATGGGCATTACAACGACAGGAGACCCGCTTCTTTGCAATGGGAACAATGTTTTGAGGCCCTCATGCACATCTCTATCCAGGGACAATGTGGAGCCTCCAAATTTTTGGCTGCCCTGCCTAAGGGCTATACTACAATAGACCCACTAACTTACAATGGGCACTTCATGTTTACAGGCCATCATGCACGTCTCTATCCAGGGACAATATGGAGCCTGACGCTGCCACCGACTGCCACACACGTGCGGTTTTTAAATGCAAGCACGGACGCAATAAGAACCTAACAGGTTTTTAGGAGCGACAATTACTGAGAAGTCTGACACTATCAGGCACTGCTGACTGACGTGTATTATACACTAGACTTGTGCGTTATATAATAGTTTGTGAAAAACGCACACAAGTGCACCTGTACGCTGCCACCGACAGGCACACACGTGCGGTTTTTAAATGCAAGCACGGACGCAATAAGAACCTAACAGGTTTTTAGGAGCGACAATTACTGAGAAGTCTGACACTATCAGGCACTGCTGACTGACGTGTATTATACACTAGACTTGTGCGTTATTTAATAGTTTGTGAAAAACGCACACAAGTGCACCTGTACGCTGCCACCGACTGGCACACACGTGCGGTTTTTAAATGCAAGCACGGACGCAATAAGAACCTAACAGGTTTTTAGGAGCGACAATTACTGAGAAGTCTGACACTATCAGGCACTGCTGACTGACGTGTATTATACACTAGACTTGTGCGTTATATAATAGTTTGTGAAAAACGCACACAAGTGCACCTGTACGCTGCCACCGACAGGCACACACGTGCGGTTTTTAAATGCAAGCACAGACGCAATAAGAACCTAACAGGTTTTTAGGAGCGACAATTACTGGGAAGTCTGACACTATCAGGACTGTTTTAGACTGTGTACACCAGCCCCAGATATGATGAAGGCTGGTATACGGTCACCACTAGGAATGGCTATACACCCTGCCTGCCTGCCTGCCTGTATACTGCTACAATAATCCTGACAAGGACTCTTTTGGTCACTAGCCTGTATTCCGACCTGGCTATACCCTGCCTGTATACAGCAACAATAGTCCTGAGAAGGACTCTGCTACTGTACTCCGACCTGGCTATACCCTGCCTGCCTGTATACAACTAGAATAGTCCTGAGAAGGACTTTTGGTCACACTGTTTGCAGCCCTGCTACGGAAATAGCTATAAAGGGCCGCAAACCTTTCCCTGAAGCAGCGACACTCTCCCTGCACTGACTGTCTGGATGGCTGTGAGCAGAGCACAGCGCGCCCGCCGGTATAAAGGCTCGGTCACGCTGTGCAGGCCGGCCAATCACTGCAATTCCACAACTAACAGGGCTGTGGCATTGCAGTGGTCTGCCAGCCAATCCCTGCATGAGGACTGGCTCTCAAAAGAGCGCCAACATGCAGAAATGAAGACCACGAGTACAGCACGAGTATCGCGAGATTACTCGGTCCCCGCCGAGTAGACCGAGTACAGTGATACTCGTGCGAGTACCGAGTAGTAACAAGCATGCTCGCTCATCACTAATAATTGCCCCTCTGTACAATATTTCTCCCACACACACTGCTCCTCTGTATAATATCCCACCTCACACACTGCTCCTCTGTTTAATATCCCCCCCACACACACTGCTCCTCTGGATAATATCCCCCCACACACTGCTCCTCTGTATAATATCCCCTACACACACTGAACTGTATAATATCTTCCCCCACACTGCATCTCTGTATAATATTTCCACACGAACACTGCTCTTCTGTATAATATTCCCCACACACACACTGCTCCTCTGGATTATATCCCCTCAAACACTGCTCCTCTGTATAATATCCCCTACAAACACACTACCCCTCTATAATATCACCCCACACAGACTGCCATTCTGTATAATATCCCCACACACAATACCCCGTTGTATACTATCCCCCCACGCAAGCTACCCCTCTTTATATATATCCTCACACACACTGCCCCCTGTATACTATCCTCTCACACACAAACATTTCCCCTCTATATAATATCGTCCTGGTATAGATGTCCTCCTCCTTGTATATATGTCCCTATCTTGGGCCCTTCCTGGTATGTATACCCCCATCCTGGTTTATTGTCCCCATCCTAGCATATATGTTCTCCTCCTGGTATATATGTCCTTATCCTTGGACCCTCCTGCTATATATCGCCCCATCCTGGTATATATATCCCATCCTGAGCCCCTCCTGGTATGTATATCCCTCTCCTAGGCACATTCTGGTATAATATCGCCATCCTGGGTTTTGTCCCCTTCCTGGTGTATATGTCCTTCTTCTTGTATATATGTCCCCTTCCAGGGCCCTTCCTGGTGTGTATATATAACCCCCCCCCGGGCACATTCTCGTATAATGTCCCCATCCTGGTTTTTGTCCTTTTCCTGGTATATATATCCTCCTTCTTGTATATATCCCCTTTCTGAGCCTCTCCTCGCATATTTGTCTGACAAAAAAACCCTAATTATTTTACTCACCCTTTCTGGTTCACATATCATGCTGCTTCCTTTCTGAGCTGCGATACATTTGAGCTGGATGTGCGCCGTCTGATGCTTTTCCAGCTGAAGCAAGGCAGGTACTGGGGATGGCGGGACCCCCATCAGTCCCAGCGATCTTGAGCTCACAAAGCGCCTACCTTTCCCCCCGGATGTCCTGTCCTCGCCAACTTTGTGTTGCCTGCAGTAGCAGCAGTGTGATGAGGTCGCAGAGTGATTACCTCAGCACACTGGGCTGCGGGATGATGTGTGGATCCTGCTCAACTCACCTTGCTTCTGGCCAGATGGCTAATTTGCATGAGATGCCTTAGAACAGTGATGGCAAACCTATGGCACGCGTACCACACTAGGCACTGTCACGCTCCCCGGGTCCTCGGCTCCTCTTCCCGGGTCCTCTGTTCCGCTCCCCGGGTCCTCAGCCCCGCTCCCCGGCTCACCTGCCACGCTCCCCGCTCTCCAGCCTCCGGTGCCCGTCCTTCCCAGGCCCCCTGGTCTCCGATCCCGGCGCCCGACGGCTTCCCAGGCCCTGGCCGGCTCCCCTGCGTCCTCCTCTCAGCCTCCTTCCCTGGCTTCTGGCACCCGGGCCGCGCGCATGCGCATTAGGGCGCGCGCGCGGTCACTGACCCTTTCTTAAAGGGCCAGCGTCCATTAACAGGAAATGAGGCTAAACAGGTACAGGGTATAAAGGGGTTTATTGTCCAAGGGGGCGGGGCCTGATCTTCGTGTTTCCTAAGCTAGGAGTCAGGTCTCCTGGTGTCTCTGTGCATATACTCACCTATCTCTCTTGTAGAGCCGTGCCTGCCTCGCCATCCAGTCCTGCCGTATCCTGAACCCCGAACGCTGTCCATCTGCCATCCTGACAGTCCGCACCATCTCGGATCCCTGCGGTGACCCGTCATCTCACTCCAAAGGTTCCGGACCCCGCCTGACATCATCTCGGCTTCCGAACCTGAGCTGCGTCACCCGGACTACCACCCGTGACTCCGTGGTCCCAGGGACTTCTCCGCTATACTCGTGTGCACGGACTGTTCTGCTGTTTATAGTGTTCCAGCTACCGGACTCTTTACTACCATCTAGGAGTTCGGCCCAGTGGATCCACCTCCTGGGTCTGCCCGTCCACCTGGCCGTGACAGTAAGATCAGGCCATGGATCCCGCTGCAGCACTAGCAGCCGTACAGGAGGAACTCCAACGCCAGCGTGAGACTCAGACCCGCATGCTGCAATTCATGTCTTCTGTGGACGCCCGCCTGTACACGCTACAAGCGGCAGTTACGCCTCCAACATCCCGGGCTTCCACTAGTCAATCCACGGATACAGCTCCTGTGGCGACTTCTTCAGATACCACCAGACTTCGGTTGGCTTCACCACCCCGGTACGCCGGAGACCCCAAGACCTGCAGGGGATTCTTAAACCAATGCTCCCTCCATTTCACGCAGCTGCCGCATTTGTTTGCCTCCGACCAAGCCAAGGTCGCCTTCATCATGTCCCATCTAGAGGGAGAGGCACTGGCGTGGATGAACCCCTTGTGGGAGAAGGGGGATCCTGTGACCACGAACATCCAGGACTTCCTGCAGGCATTCCGTGCTACCTTTGATGAGCCCGGACGCGCCTCCGCGTCTGCTTCGTCTCTTCTCCGGCTGCGTCAGGGGACTCTGACGGTGGGTCAATACGCGATCCGGTTTCGCACCCTGGCCTCAGAACTCGGGTGGAACAACGAGGCCCTAACCGCCGCCTTCTGGGAAGGACTCTCAGGGCGAATTAAAGACGAGCTGGCTGGTCGTGACGTACCGACCACCCTGGATGCCCTGATTGCCCTAGCAACTCGAGTGGACATTCGCTTCCAGGAGCGATCCAAGGAAGTGTCCCGTGAGAGACGTCCGGTACGGCATTCCTCTCCTCCGCAGAGACCCTCCGTACTTCAGTCATCGACAGCTGGGGCTCCTGTCCACGAGCCCATGCAGATCGACCGAGTGCGTCAGTCTGAACAACGTCGAGCAGAGCGGCTCGCCAAGGGTCTCTGCTTTTACTGCGGTAAGGACACACACCTGCTACGCTCCTGTCCAGAGAGGCCGGGAAACTCCAAAGCCTAGGGTTGGTAGGAGAGGCCACCCTAGGTGCTGGGACTCTCTCTGACCCGGTTACATGGACAGTGCAAGTGACAACAGGAGAGACGCGGTTCACGGCTGATGCCTACCTCGATTCCGGGGCAGCAGGCAATTTCATCCAGCAGGCCACGGTGGACAAGTACCGGGTTCCTGTTATTCCACTCGACAAGCCCCTAGTGATTGCCTCGGTGGATGGGAGACCCCTCTCTGACACCATCTCCTGGATCACCAGGCCGGTCGAACTGCGTATCGGTGCCCTTCACACCGAGAACATCGCTTTCTACGTCCTCCCACACATGTCCCACCAGATCCTGCTGGGACTTCCATGGTTGCGGACACACGAACCATCAGTTAGCTGGGGCACTGGCGAAATCACCCGATGGGGCTCTTCGTGTCATGAGAGGTGCCTAAAGTCCATACAACCCACCCGACGACCTCCGGTTCCAGAGAACCTACCGGGGCTGCCCTCGGCCTATTGGTCCTTTGCAGATGTCTTTGATAAAAAGGAATCCGAGGTACTGCCGCCACATCGTCCATACGATTGTGCCATCGACCTGCTCCCAGGAACAACACCACCACGAGGACGGATTTATCCTTTATCTCCAGCCGAAACAAGGGCTATGTCTGCTTACATCTCCGAGAGCCTGGCAAGGGGGTTCATTCGGAGATCCTCCTCTCCTGCTGGAGCAGGTTTCTTCTTTGTCAAGAAGAAAGAGGGCGACTTACGCCCATGCATAGACTACCGGGGTTTGAATCAAATCACCGTAAAAAACAAGTACCCTCTGCCGCTCATTCCCGAATTGTTTGACCGGCTTAGAGGAGCTCGTGTGTTCACCAAGCTGGATCTTCGGGGTGCTTACAATCTGGTACGCATCCGCTCTGGTGACGAATGGAAAACCGCGTTCAATACGCGCGATGGACATTACGAATACTGCGTGATGCCCTTCGGCCTGTGTAACGCTCCTGCCGTCTTCCAAGAACTGGTGAACGACGTGTTCCGGGACCTTCTCTACATCTGTGTGGTAGTGTATCTAGATGACATCCTTGTCTTCTCTCCGGACCTCCAAACCCACAGAGAAAACGTACAGCTGGTTCTACAAAGACTGAGAGAGAATCGTCTGTATGCAAAGTATGAGAAGTGTGTCTTTGAGCAGTCTTCTCTCCCCTTTCTGGGGTACATCATCTCTGATACTGGACTGCAGATGGATCCCAAGAAGGTCTCCGCCATTCTCAACTGGCCTCCTCCTTCTGGACTGAAGGCAATCCAACGCTTCCTGGGCTTCGCCAACTACTACCGACAGTTTATCCCTCACTTCTCTGCCTTGACTGCTCCTCTCTCCGCTTTGACTAAGAAGGAGGCTAATCCAAAGGACTGGTCACCTGCGGCTGACGCCGCGTTTGGCTCTCTGAAGCGGGCTTTTGCTTCCTCTCCTGTACTCCACCGTCCGGAGTTAAACCGCCAGTTCACCTTGGAGGTGGATGCCTCCTCCTCAGGAGCCGGAGCAGTGCTTATGCAAAAGTCCTCCTCCGGGAAGATGGTGACTTGCGGATTCTTCTCCAAGGGCTTCTCAGCGCCTGAACGCAACTACACCATCGGTGACCGAGAGCTCTTGGCAGTCAAACTGGCTTTGGAGGAATGGCGCTACCTCCTGGAAGGTGCAGTGTACCCCGTGATTATTTACACGGACCACAAGAACTTGGAATACCTACGGTCCGCTCAGCGTCTGAACCCACGGCAAGCCAGGTGGTCCCTATTCTTTGCCAGGTTTGATTTCCAGCTTCACTTCCGACCCGCGGACAAGAATGTACGCGCTGATGCCTTGTCCAGGTCTTTCATGCCCACGGAGCAGGAGGAAGAGGCTACCCAACCCATCATCTGTCCTAGTAAGATCATTCCGGTGGCTCCTGTCACCCTGGCCCAGATACCGCCCGGGAAGACCTATGTCTCTGAAACAGACAGGCAAAAAGTGTTACACTGGGGTCATGCCTCGAAAACAGCCGGTCATGCTGGGCAGAAAAAGACATGGGGTGCGATTGTACGTCACTATTGGTGGCCATCCCTTCGCACGGACGTTGCTGCTTTTGTATCCGCCTGTTCCTCTTGTGCCAGGAACAAGACGCCCAAACACCTCCCATATGGCCGTCTTCTGCCTCTGCCGATACCCTCAGTTCCGTGGCAACACATAGCAATGGACTTTATTACGGACTTGCCATTGTCCTCCGGACACACAGTCATATGGGTCGTGGTGGACCGGTTCTCTAAAATGGCCCATTTCGTCCCTATGGCTGGACTGCCCTCTGCTCAGGAACTCGCGGACGCCTATATACAACACATCTTCCGCTTGCATGGCTTTCCATTACACATTGTATCCGACAGAGGAACTCAGTTCACCTCCCGCTTCTGGAGGGCTCTCTGTAAACATCTGGGAGTGACTCTGGACTTTTCATCTGCATACCATCCTCAGTCTAATGGCCAGGTAGAGAGGGTCAATCAAATCTTGACCTCTTTCTTACGTCACTATGTTAACGCCCATCACGACGACTGGTCCGCTCTTCTTCCTTGGGCTGAATTCTCCCACAACCACCACATCAGTGAGTCGTCCTCCAGCTCTCCCTTCCATGTCGTTTACGGACTTCAGCCTTCCATCCCATTGCCTATATCCCCTTCTTCGGATGTCCCTGCTGCAGACACAGTAGCCCGTGACTTTGCAACCATTTGGGACTCTGTCAAAGCGTCCCTAGGGCGTGCTTCCCTACGGATGAAAAGACACGCAGACAAGAAACGTCTGGACCCTCCGTGTTTCTCTCCTGGAGATCTCGTCTGGCTTGCTTCCCAGTACGTCCGCCTGAAGATACCATCATACAAGCTGGGTCCTCGCTACATTGGACCGTTTAAAGTCCTCAACAAAATCAATGAGGTCTCCTACAAGCTACAGCTCCCGGCCACGATGAGGATACCCAACTCATTCCACGTCTCCCTGCTCAAGCCGGTTGTCCTTGGTCCCTTCTCCGCTGCTGCCAGTCCGGCTCCTCCACCTATTGCCGATGACGACATCTATGCGGTAAGGGATATCGTGGCCATGAAGACCGTACGAGGTCGACAGTTCTTCCTGGTGGACTGGGAGGGGTATGGTCCTGAGGATAGGTCCTGGGAGCCCAGGGAGAACGTGGGCACTCCCCTGATCCGTGCCTTCATGTCCCGGTTGCGGGGAGGGGGGCGTGGGGGGGGGGGGTACTGTCACGCTCCCCGGGTCCTCGGCTCCTCTTCCCGGGTCCTCTGTTCCGCTCCCCGGGTCCTCAGCCCCGCTCCCCGGCTCACCTGCCACGCTCCCCGCTCTCCAGCCTCCGGTGCCCGTCCTTCCCAGGCCCCCTGGTCTCCGATCCCGGCGCCCGACGGCTTCCCAGGCCCTGGCCGGCTCCCCTGCGTCCTCCTCTCAGCCTCCTTCCCTGGCTTCTGGCACCCGGGCCGCGCGCATGCGCATTAGGGCGCGCGCGCGGTCACTGACCCTTTCTTAAAGGGCCAGCGTCCATTAACAGGAAATGAGGCTAAACAGGTACAGGGTATAAAGGGGTTTATTGTCCAAGGGGGCGGGGCCTGATCTTCGTGTTTCCTAAGCTAGGAGTCAGGTCTCCTGGTGTCTCTGTGCATATACTCACCTATCTCTCTTGTAGAGCCGTGCCTGCCTCGCCATCCAGTCCTGCCGTATCCTGAACCCCGAACGCTGTCCATCTGCCATCCTGACAGTCCGCACCATCTCGGATCCCTGCGGTGACCCGTCATCTCACTCCAAAGGTTCCGGACCCCGCCTGACATCATCTCGGCTTCCGAACCTGAGCTGCGTCACCCGGACTACCACCCGTGACTCCGTGGTCCCAGGGACTTCTCCGCTATACTCGTGTGCACGGACTGTTCTGCTGTTTATAGTGTTCCAGCTACCGGACTCTTTACTACCATCTAGGAGTTCGGCCCAGTGGATCCACCTCCTGGGTCTGCCCGTCCACCTGGCCGTGACAGGCACGCAGAGCCCTTTCTGCCGACACGCGAGTCGTCACCACATTCAGCCACTTAGAACTGCCAGTGTGATCGCGCCGGCACTTCAAAGTTGTGTTGGAGCAGAGGAGACATTTCTCCTCGCTCTGACACTCCTCTCCTAGGCTGCAGGCCTGTTGCCTAGGAGACAGCAGAACATCAGTAAGCGGCGCCGGCGTAATGACGTCTTGTGGCTGTGCGGGAACTGAGGACGCAGCGGCACGCAGCAGTGGAGCGGGTGTTGGAAGGTGAGGTTTTGTTTTTGTTTTTTATTAAACTGTGTGCGGCTGTGGCAAGGTGGGGGGGGACAGTGCCAGTATGGGGAAAACATGGACAGCACGGGGGAAACATGGACAGCATAGGAGAAACATGGCACCACGGGGGAAATATGGACAGCATGGGGGAAACATGGACAGCACTGGGGAAACATGGACAGCACTGGGGAAACATGGACAGCACGGGGAAAATATGGACAGCACGGGGGAAACATGGACAGGGAAACATGGACAACGTTGGAAAAACATAGACAGCATGCGGGAAACATGGACAGCATGGGGGAAACATTGCTGCAATGATGGGGAAACATGGCTACAAGGATGGGGACACATGGCTGCAAGGATGGGGGAAACATGGCAGCATGGGGAAACATGGCAGCATGGGGGAAACATGCAAGGATGGGGGAAACATGCAAGGATGGGGAAACATGGCTGCAAGGATAGGGGAAACATGAAATGATGGGGGAAACATGGCTGCAAGGATGGGGGAAACATGGCTGCAAGGATGGGGGAAACATGGCTGCAAGGATGGGGGAAACATGGCTGCAAGGATGGGGGAAACATGGCTGTAAGGATGGGGGAAACATGGCTGCAAGGATGGGGAAACATGACTGCAAGGATGGGGCAAACATGGCTGTAAGGATGAGGAAACATGGCTGCAAGGATGGGGGAAACATGGCTGCAAGGATGGGGCAAACATGGCTGCAAGGATGGGGCAAACATGCAAGAATGGGGGGAAACATGTAAGGATACAGAGAAACATGTAAGGATGTAGGAAACATGCATGGATGGGGAAACATGCAAGAATGAGCAGAAAAATGGCTGCAAGGATGGGGGAAATATGGCTACAAGGATGGGGAAACATGCAAGGATAGGGGGAAAATGCAAAGATAGGGGGAAACATGCAAAGATAGGGGGAAATATGCTAGGATGGGGAAACATGCAAGGATGGGGGAAACATGGCTGCAAGGATGGGGAAACATGGCCGCAAGGATGGGGAAACATACAAGGATGGTGGGAAACATGCAAGGATGGTGGGAAACATGCAAGGATGGGGAGAACATGCCAGGATGTGGTACATTTAGCAGGAAGGGGAACATGTCAGGAAAGGTGACATTTACCAGGATGGGGTACATTTACCAGAATGGGGGATACATTTACCAGGATGGGGGATACATTTACCAGGATAGGTGAAACATGCCAGGATGGGGGAAACATGCCAGGATGGGGGAAGCATGGCAGCATGGGGGAAGCATGGCAGGATGGGGGTACATGAACATGCCAGGATGAAAAAACATGCCAGGATTGGGAACATTTAGCACAAAGGGGAACATGCCAGGAAGGGTGACATTTACCAGGATGGGGTACATTTACCAGGATGGGGTACATTTACCAGGAAAAGGGACATTTACCATGATGGGGGAACATGCCACGATGGGGTACATCTACCAGGATGGAGGAACATGCCAGAATGGGGAACATTTACCAGGATGTGGTACACTTTCCAGGATGGGGGAATATGCCAGGATGGGGTACATTTCCCAGGATGGGGTACATTTACAATAATGGGGTACATTTACAAGAATGGGGTACATTAACCAGCATGGGGTACATTTACCAGGAAGGGGTACATTTACTAGGATGGAGGACATTTGCTAGGAATGGGTTACATGCCGGGATGGGGGACATTTACCAAGATGGGGAATATGCCGGGATGGGGTACATTAACCAGGATGGGGCCATGATGGGAACAAATTTACCAGAATGTAGGAAATATATATCAGGATGGGGGACATGTTTACCAGGAAGTGGCCCAGGAAGGGGGACATAGCTACACAATGAAAGGGGAGGGTAGCAACTTGTACATCTTTATGGGATTTCAAGATGTTCAGACTTTGAAATGTAGATGTGGATTATAGGGTGAAATCTGATTGCATTTTATGCTAAAATCTCTGTCTTTCTAATATGCTGCAATTTTTTCCAGAAAGATCAATCCAACTGCTGTGTCTGGAAAGGGCAGTGGGAGTGGCTGAGCTTCAATGTGTGGTAAGCATGCATGAGAGTGATGCCCGCTGCTGAAGAGAAGAGAAGACGGCAAAGGTAAGGTTAAAATCAATTACTTACATAAAAGGATTAGTTGGCACTTCGGAAAAAAAAATGGGTTTAGGGCTACAGTTTGGGCACTTGGCCTGTGAAAGTACCTTGAAGTACCTAGAAGGGCGTTGCATGCAATTTAGTCATGTGTGCAGTGGCTGAAGCGACACTGCCGAACCCATCTGCTGCAGCTGTATTTGGGGCCCGGTGAAGAGGGGGGCCCGGCCAGGGCTCCATAAAGCTAAGTAATTACCCCGGTTGGGCCCCCCTCTTCATCGGGCACCATACACCAGTCAGGTTGTAATGCTCTGACAGCGGCCCTGCACCTCCTACATGTAAAATGCTCAGTAAAATTACTGGTAAATAGACTACTGAATTCTAAACTGTTGTCAATACGTATCTGCGTTCCAAGTAGAAAATTAGAATATTAGCCGCAATACATCTGTGGTGTCCATGTTCATTCTGTTGATGAACAATATTTGAAAATATGCACATCTGGTGAAAGCGAAAGGCTTTACCCACACATCAGGATAATAGTGGAGTGTCTCCAAAAGAACAGTTGTGAATCTATCTAATAGTTTTTATCTCTATAGATTCAACTCCTGATTTTTGATGACAGAGACTGAAGTGTAACAGGCTGTCTAAAGGGTTCTTTACACGCTGCGACATTGCTAGCGATAGCTAGCGATGTTGTGCGCGATAGCACCCGCGGTTCGTGTGCGACATTTGGTGATCGCTGCCGTAGTGAACATTATCGCTACGGCAGCGTCACGCGCACATACCTTTTCAGCGACGTTGCTGTGACCGCCGAACAATTCCTTCTTCAAGGGGGAGGTGTGTTCAGCGTCATAGCGAAGTCACTGCGGCGTCACTAAGCGGCCGCCCAATAGCAGAGGAGGGGCGGAGATGAGCGGCCGGAACATGCCGCCCACCTCCTTCCTTCCTCATTGCCGGTGGACGGCAGGTAAGGAGATGTTCGTCGTTCCTGCGGTGTCACACGTAGCGATGTGTGGTGCTGACCAGACAACGATTTTTGGTAAATGACCGATGTGTCACAGACCAATGATTTTTAACTTTTTTGTGATCGTTTAAGGTCGCTCATAGGTGTTACACGCTGCGATGTCGCTAACGGCGCTGGATGTGCGTCACAAACACCGTGACCCCAACGATATATCGTTAGCGATGTCGCAGCGTGTGAAGCACCCTTAAGACTGAAGGTGTAAGGCCAGTGCCAGAAGGTTGTTGTTAACATCAGGCCAGCCACGTCTACATGGATGTCATCTGAATTGCATTTGTGTACTGTCATTTGTCACTGAGGGACTAGGAGAAGATTTGGAAACCTCCATATTCTTTTTTTTTCCATACAAAAAATAATGATGAAATACTGATGATAAAAACTGACACCTGTCAACTACTGATTAGGCTTTGATCTGACACACTGATGAAAAAACTGTCCTTTTTGTGGCAAAATTAATATACATGTATTACATGGTTCAGGTATGGACTGAAATGCCAGAACCATGTGCAGAATTCCTGACCTCAACTACCTGCATCATAGGCATTCAGAGGCTATTAGTTCAATTCAAGAGACCTAAGGCACAGACTGTATAATACAAGCATAGGGATTTGACCCAAACATTTCAATAGTCTGTAGATATAATTTTATATACAAAAAAAATTACGGAAAAAAAAATGCAGCGCAATCCCAAGTGTAAATGCAGCCATGTTCACTATCTGTATTACAAACTAGCCTCCTGCTGTGCAGACACAGAGAAGCTGGACATAGCACAGCCGAGCTGTGTTGCATCTCGGCTCTCTTTCAGACCCTTTTTGAAAACGCAGCTGAGCTGTGCTGTTTCCTGTCTCACTTTCAGCTGTTCTCTCAATAAACTAAGAGAGTGCAGGGGCTGACAAAATAGCGCTTCACAGGCACATACTTTTCCAGAATTTCAGAATGACAAAGTGCATAACTGGTATACCTTCACAGTGAGACCACAGGAGACAACAATACATGCTCATCCAATTGCAATAGCACCTCAGGAAAATAGAGCCTGTCTAAACAGATAGTAAATAGAGCATGGGAAGGCATCATTGGGAGGGGGGGGTGTGAACTCTTTACAATAGAACATATATATTGTACATCTCACATATCGGGTAAGGGTGTATATAACAGATGCAGGTGCTGAGCCTGCTCTACACATAGAAGGTGTTAGTTGTTTCATACATCTGTCCAGAGGTGTATCTGGGCTTTCCAGCACCCGGGGCAAGAATTCAGTTTGGCTCCCCCCCAAGCAGTTTGGGAGGTCGTCATGTGACCAATCACTCACGTGATGACAAGCTTCTCTTAGGGTGCTTTCACATCAGCATTTTTTGCCGGTCGGCAAAAAAAAAGCAAACCGCATATGACCGGATCCTGTAGATTGAATATGCAATGCATACAACAGCAATTGTTATTTTACCGGATCCTTCTTCTTTTTATGGTTGCTGTGATGGATGCAGCGGGACGCAAAATTTAATCGTCTGGCACTGGAGTCAGCTGATCGGGAGTCAGCTGAACTCCTGATCTCATAGCCCGCTGCGATGGATGCAGGTTAACAGCAGTCATTGGCTGCTGCTGATCACGTGTGACCGTGTGCAGGCTGTGTGGTCACGAGTTCAGCTGAATTAAAACCATCTGATCTAGTGTCGGCCGATTACTTGTTCTGTGTCCCGCTGCATCCAACGCAGTGTGTGCGGGCTGTGGAATTCAGCTGAGTTCGGCTGGCACTGGAGTCAGCTGATCGAACTCAGCTGAACGTCTGACCTCATAGCCAGCAGAACAAGTAATCAAATCAGCTGACTCCAGTGCCGGACGATTACTTGTTCTGTGTCCCGCTGCATCCATCGCAGCATGTGCGGGCTGTGAGGTCAACTGAGTTCAGGTCAGCAGACTACAGTGCTGGCCGAACTCAGCTGACCTCAGAGCCCGAAGACGCTGCGATGGATGCAGCGGGACAGAACAAGTAATCAGCCGACATTACATTACATGTTGTTAGAACTAAGGATACTACACTGCTTAATTTTTTTGTCCAGGTTTATGATGAAAGTCAGCAGTGAATCTATTTGTGACTTCAGGCTTCTGAATTCTTACAATGCATGCTCTGCACACTTTTAGGATTCTCCAGTGTCACTGACGAGAGTGGACAATCATGTAAGCACAAGTATGAGATTTGTATACTTCTGGCCACATTCTGATTTGATGTGTCCGGCCTCAGTCAATTCATTTTCATTGAGCATCTCTGTTCAGTACGTGTCCACATCTATGTAAATCGCATACTTGCAGCTTCATAACCTCCCACTCTCACCGCCAGGCACCAGAGAATCCTGACAGCGTGCAGTGTGCACACTGTGAGATTTCAGAAGTCTGCAGTCACATAGAGTGACACATAAGCGGGCTTTATGTACCACCCCGCGGGCTCGGCTGGTGAGCCGCTCGGAACCGTGCTCGCACTGCGGGTGGTAGCTCGAGCCTCTCACGGACCCGGGGGTCACGTCGCTCTGCAAGGGAGTTGGCGCTACATGCGGGGATTTGGGTGTTTGGTTTGAAGTGATAGTTCGTGGCGCCACCCACGGGTTGTGGTGATTGTAGACACCACCGCTGCGGTGAAGGTGTGGGGGGGCCCCCGGGAGCGGTGTAGTAGCGCAGCTAGGTGTTGACCCCTCTGTGGGTAGGGGATATTGGTCCCGGGGTCCGGCGTGTCTGGGCCCGTGCAGGGTGTAGTGTTGCGGTGCAGCACGGCGCGGTGTCGGAGGGCACTGGTGTATTCACTCTGACACAAGACACTCGAGTCACTGGTAAACCAAATGGAGTGATGAACGGTGCCCGCAGCCGGCTGCAGCTTTTCCTAGATTAGGTTGGTAATGTCCGCCTTTCTCCTGCACCTCTGTGTGTGAATCTTGACTCCTGTGCCTAGGCACCGGTAGTCCGCTCCCCGACGTGTATCTGTCGTAGGAGCCTGTTTGCTCGCAGATGCTGGCCCTTCAGATCTCTTGCCCTTGGCGGTGGCACTTATCCGGAATGGTTGGGCTGTTGCCTTCAATCGGGACTTAGGTGGGCATGAACCCCTGAGGTCCAGACCGGAATCAGTTATTTCGACTATGGTGGTGGCTTCTAGTCTAGTTCGGGGTCTGAGTACCCTGCCTGGTGCTCCGGTATCCAGTTGGCTCCCCGGTTCGGTTTCGGTGGGCCACTACCCTGTCCCAGTCCCTTACGGTTCCACCGGTCGTCTTTCCTGTCTCCTGCAGGCAGCCACTACCGTCTGCCTTCTTGCCAATGGTGACTGGGCTCCAACCCAGCCACTGGAGTAGTCTTTGGCAGGCCTGAGCACAGGTCTGCTTCTGGACACAACCTCCCTCCTTCGCTGTCAAAACCACTCTCTTAACTCACTTGAACTTGACTACCAGGTTCACGCCTCCAGGCCTGTGAACTCCTCAGTGGGTGGAGCCAACTGCCTGGCTCCACCCCCTCTGGTGTGGCATCAAACCTGGAGGGTGGTGACAAGGCTTTTAAGTTTGACTGATGTTACCTAACTGGGAAGGGGGGGTGTAGTGTTCTTGTGTCTACCTGGGACGACCTGGATAGTCCAGGGTGTCACATTTACATGCTGTGACATTGCTAGCATCAGCTAGCGATGTCGAGCGCGATAGCACCCGCCCCCATCATACGTGCGGTATTGTATGATCGCTGCCATAGCGAACATTATCGCTACGGCAGTGTCACACGCACATACCTGCTCAGCGACGTCGCTCTGGCCGCTGATCCGCCTCCTTTCTAAGGGGGCGGGTTGTGCGGCATCACAGCGACATCACACGGCAGCCGTCCAATAGCAGAGGAGGGGCGGAGATGAGCAGCCGTAATATGCCGCCCACCTCCTTCCTTCCTCATTGCCGGTGGACGGAGGTAAGGAGATGTTCGTCGCTCCTGTGGTGTCACACACAGCGATGTGTGATGCCGTAGGAATGAGGAACAACATCGCTAATAAACAGGCAACGATATTTGGTTTTAGGAGGACTTCTCCAAAACCAACGATTTTTGCCTGTTTTGCGATTGTTTAAGATCGCTCGTACGTGTCACACGCTGCGATGTCGCTAAGGACGCCGGATGTGCGTCACTAACGATGTGACCCCGACGATAAATCTTTAGCGATATCGCAGCGTGTAAAGCCCACTATAGAGTGACTGCAGGCTCATAACAAACTTGGACAACCCCTTTAATGCTCCTAACAAAATAAATAAAAACATAGTGACCCTTAACTTGTCAGACGGCACAAGACTCTATTAAAGAGATTGTCCCCTACTTTAACATTGATGGCCTTTCCTTAGGATAGGTCACCAATGTCTGATTGCTTGGGGTCTGGCACTAGGCACCCCAGCCAATCACCAGTTCTAGGTGTCATGCCGGCGGTGGCAGGTGGCTCAGTTCTGGGTCTGCTCAGTCTGCACCAAGAACAGCTGATTAGCGGAGGTCCCATTGCTATCACCTCAGAAGCAATGTGCAAGTGGGCCTGAGGCCTAAAGATGGGAAATAGTCAGTATCACAAATAAACATTTACATTCAGGTACCTTATAGAAGATGTTGTCATCGTTTCTTTCTATTCTTCATCTTGTCCTGACGCCATGTTGACTTTTCACATTCACAGCTTGTCTCTGCAGATTGACATCTTCTCCGGTCTTCTGCAGCACATCCCGGCACAATGCCCCTAAAAATAGCAGAATGATTATAATGCTTCTATTTAAAAATATCTGCCATACGCTGTACCCCAGAATAAATAATGGCTCCTCACTGTGTTCTCTGCACAAAATATGACAAACACCCTGTCCCTCTTATGGTACATGCCCTCCACACTACCTCTCTTATCCATACTGAGCCTCCTCTTCACACTGTCCTTTACACTGTATCACCCTATACTGTCCATTCTTTATACTGTGCCCTCTCATCACACTCCCCCTCCTCGCTATGGCCTCACATTGTCTCCTGATGCTACCCCTTCTATATACTGCTCCCCTCCACTACCCAGTCTCTATTCTGTGCCCCCTCACATTTTTCTCATCCTTTACTGTCTCCTCACTACCTCCTGCGTGTCCATATAGTTTACATCCTCCCTTCCCATCCTGCCCACTTGCTCCTATGTCACTCTTTATTCTGTGTCCTCAAAATTTCTATCCCCTGTTTGCTCCCCATACTGTCCGTATACATTCCCCCAATCACTGCACATACGATGTCTGTATACATCACCCCTTACCCTCTCCCCCCATACATCACCCCTCACCCTCACTCCCTATACTATGTCTGTATACATCATCCCTCACCCTTTCCTATACTATGTCTGTATACATAACCCCTCACCCTCACTCCCTATACTATGTCTGTATATATTACCCCTCTACTATGTCTGTACAGAGCACACCTCACCCTCTCTCCCTATAATATGTCTGTATACATCACCCCTCACCCTCTCTCCCCATACATCTCCCCTCACCCTCTCTCTCACCATACTGTATCCAAAGATACTTCCCTCTCCCCATCCTCACTTTCCACCACACTCTGTCTATAGGTACTTCCCTCTCTCCCCCATATTGTGTCTATAGATACTGCCCCCTCCCCACCCTCTCTCACCCATGCTATGTCTATAGATACTTCCCTATCCCCACCCTCTGTCCTCCATGCTGTTAGTATAGATACTGCCTCCTCCCCACCCTCTCTCCCCATACTGTGTCTATAGATACCGCACCCACCCCACCCCTGTACCCTTAATCTGTGTCCGCAGATGCCTCACCCCAAACTGTACTGTTCCCTGAGTCTTGGCTGTCAGATTGACAGCTTGGCTCAGAGAATGGCTGGCTCCAACAAGGGGGTGGAGAAACACAGCTGCCAGGGAGACTTTCACAGCGCTGCATTAGCCGGACTGACAGAGCCCCCCTGAGAGTTGCTCCTGGGGCAGATGCCCTGCCAGTACCCCCCTAGATATGCCTCTGCATCTGTCATCTAACTCCAAGTGGTTGAACAGCACTGATCACTGCTATTTAACTAACTGAACACCTCTGTAAGTTTCTGGCAGCAGCATTTAAGTGACGCGATCACATTATACACCAGACTGCAGTGCCATAAACTGAACACCAGGTGCCTCCCTTCCCTCCAAACCCCATAGAACAAATAACAACACACATAAATTGATGGATGACAGCTGGTCACAGGGTTAACAGTTTAGCAGCAATTTGTAATTTTTTCAAGAAACTTACAAAACCTGTTAAAGGATCTATTTAGATTTAAATGGACTTTGTCGGGCTTACTGTATATGTGGTGCCCCTGAGGCTCTGGTCACCACAGGGTACTGCACTCCATTAAGGGTGTTGTGCTGATCATGGATCCAAAGGACGTCGGTGCCGGTTTCATCATACACAACCACATACACACATGGGTTACCCCTTCCCCACTGGGGACTGGGCTAGGGTCGGGTACCAAAGGGGTTGTGAACAGTGTGACATTTACAGGATGCCATCACAACTGGGGCCCCAATCCACTAGCTTAGGACCTGGATAGAGGGAGGGGCAGCCACCAGGGGGAGTTAGGAGACACTCATACAGCAATTTAAAGAGTTCTCCAGCAGGAGTGACAGTGAGCGAATGCGTTTCCTGGTAACTCCTGTGGGACATAGGAGTATAACGGTCGCTGTGGAGGATACCATGTTAGTTCCACCGGGACCAGCACAGTTCAGGTTGCAGCACCCTAGGGTGGTATACTTCCACGTTGCATCACCAAATTCTGCCGAATGGAGAGGTTCCATGCTTCTTCGACCACACAAGTTTCCACAGCCAGGTGGCATATAGGACTCCCAGGCCTCAATCACGGTCAGACTCAAGGGGATCCTCGCTACTGGCATAGGGAACAGTACTCTATCTAGTACAGAAGGGACTCTAAGTGCTTCAAGCCACAGGGACCTGCACTAAAATGCACAGTGAGGAAGGGCCCACAGACTACCGGACCGGTTCTGACCTCCCACGGATCCGGAATCGACCTGAGGCCATCACGGCAGTGACCAGTGCGACCGGGCTGGCGACTGAAGTTGTGAGTAAACTACACCCTGAACCCGCAGAGACTATGTTGGCTTGTCCTTACTGGCATCGCCACCCAGCGCTGAGGCGCCAACGGCCATTAGAACCCTCCTCATCCACCCGGGGCCTGCTCCGCCTGTGGGGAGCGACACTATCCCGGCTGCCATAACACCTGCCCCGGTGAGGAACCTTGCAGCAGCAGCTACTCCCTGCCGCATACCATAGGTGGCGTCATGACAAACTTTCCACAAACACCCCGCTTCCCATCCCTTTTCCTGTACGCCTCGGGGCAATGGAACTGGGCAAGGCCATCCCTTACATCGTCTGACCCCACCTGCAACTGCCCGGCGATGAGTACGTTAACTAGTTACCCCGTGGGGCGCTACATATATATATTGTAAACTAGCCAAAAGGTTTACCATTTTAAAATCCGCACCCTTCAAATACTTCAAAACAGTTATCAGGAAATAACAAGGGACACTGGTGCCCTAGGAGGCCTGGGAGTGAGGGTGGATATAAACCTGTACCAAAACTCTTAAATACCTAAAAATCTTTTTGAAATTTATTAATGGAATGATATAAAATTGCAATAAAATAGCAGTAAAAATGGTCTTAATTGCACTTAAAATGGTAACTGGTATGAAGCTGCAGGGAATAGGCAGGGTCCGTGTCGAACCTGTCAAACAAGGGAGAATAAAAATTGCTATATTACTACCACACTGCCTATTGGGATAAAAATATACAAAGAGGGATGATCTGTTACCTGATGGGTATAGTGCCAGGAATGGGATTGGAAATTAAAATTTCAAGTGCAGAAGAAGTCCTGTAGGAAGCAAATACCTTTAGCTTTAGAAGTCTGTGTGAGAATACTAGATGGACATACACATGGTGGCGAATACTGTAGATGGGATAAGTAGGTAGGGCATGCCTTTTTATCTATAGTTCGCAGAGGTCTGCAAGGAGGATTGATCCAGGAGTGGAAGGTAAAAAACGTGCTTTTAAACTAAAAATCATTTTTACTCACCCGGCTCCAGCGATGTTCTCTGCAGCCCGTGCAGCTTGCTGCTTCTGAGCCGGCTCATTATTGTCGCGCATATTCATGATGCACGACACAGCCGACCCGGAAGCAGCTGCTGCGGGGGTCAGCGCCGGCCGGATGCTGCACCGCGGGAGCGATCAGCACCATGGAGAGCGGGAGCGCGCACAGGTGAGTTAATCTCTAAGTGCAATCACGGGCCACGGAGAACGGAGCCCGGATTGCACTTAGACAACCCACGTGTGCCGTGATTCACGGCACACGGAGGGACATGTGCGTGTTTTACACGCCAGTGAAAAACGTCACTGTTTTTCACTGACGTGTGAAACGGGCCTTAAGGGGGCTTTACACGCTACGATATCGTTAATGTTTGATCGTCGGGGTCACGTTGTTAGTGATGCACATCCGGCGTCATTAACGATATCGCAGCGTGTGACACGTACTTGCGACCTTAAGCGACCTCAAAAATGGTGAAAATCGTTCACCATGGAGAGGTCGTCCCAAACTCAAAAATCGGTAAGGGTTGTTTATCCAGGTGGTTCATCGCTCATGCGGCAGCACACATTGCTATGTGTGACACCGCAGGAGCGAGGAACGTCTCCTTACCTGCCGCCTGCCACAATGCGGAAGGAAGAGGTGGGCGGGATGTTACGTCCTGCTCATCTCCGCCCCTCCGCTTTGATTGGCCGGTCACTGTGTGACGTTGTGGTGACGTTGCTGTGATGCCGAACGTCCCTCCCCCTTGAAGGAGGGATTGTTCGGCAGTCACAGCGACGACGCCGACCAGGTAAGTATGTGTGACGCTACCGTAGCGATAATGTTCGCTACGGCAGCGATCACAAACAATCGCATGCGTGATGGGGGCGGGTACTTACATGCTCACTATCGCTACAAATTGCTAGCGATATCACTACCATGTAAAGCCCTCTTTAGTCTGGTTCAGTAGGCTACACAATCATGGGCAAGACTGCTGACTTGACAAATGTCCAGCGAGTAAGCACGCCCACTGCCCAAGAATGCAGAAACTCTTTAACACCTTTACAGGGACTTGGAATTACACAAGGTCCAGGAGAGTGCTGCCTATGGAGTAGTCTTCAGTTAGGGTCAAAACCAGAAGGTACAAAAAGGGACAAAATTGGCAGGCAAGAGCAAAGTCAGGAAATCAGGCTAAGATGAAACTGGACACAACAGCGAAGTGCAAAATACGGCAGCCAGGAGAGTCGTCAGTGAACAGACAGAGGTCAAAAACAAAGGAATCAAAGTCTGCAATCCTCATCACGGATCCTCATGCTTGCAGGTCCTTACACTGATAAATATCAAAAATAGCAACAAAATAGTTGCAATTTTTGATATTTATCAGTGTAGGGACCTGCAAGCATGAGGATTGCAGGCTTATGTACATTGACCAATTTACTAACTAATACCTCATATATATTTGATATATTTTTTGCACTATTTTATACAGGGTGCAGCCAGGCCTCTTAAAACCGGCCGTGCATAGTGGAGTCTCTGTCCCTTGTGTGCTGCAGTGAGTAGTGTCCGGGTAACCCGCCTAATCTAATAGTAATGGCGTGGTAATAGGTTGCTGGCTGGACACCATGTGCATACAAGTGTGAACAGCGCCCTATGCGCACCACTAGTGTGCAATTTACCTTGCACCTGTGAAGTGTCCATCATGTTGAGAGGTTTGTCTGCATCCTGTTGTGCATTAGATGTGTTGGCCTGGGCTAACTGGACTGGTTGTCCTGGTAATTCACCCAACGAGGACACAGCCTTCAAGGTCCGTTCTCCACCCAATTCCAAAATCGGGGTACCAGCGCAACGAGGGGGATAGGACTTTCCTACTGCCTAGTCCATAAAATCCCAAGCGTGAACCCTGAGAGCAAGCTCACTCCGTTAGCCATACGGGTGAGCGGGACCTACTTTAGTTTCAAGCTAAAAGGGAACAACTGTAGACAAAGGTGCCAAGGTCAAGGTCACAGGCTAAGAAGCAACACCAATGGGCACGGGTTCCAGGCGTGCTCCCTCCCTGCTGCAGTGGCATCAAGAACTTTGGTTTACAACGGCTGTCAGCGTCAGCGTTATTGGACTGAGTGAGTACGAAATTAACCCTTACCGGCCCGACGGCACCTTCCCGACCATCACCGAGTCCCGGGGCATTCCCCCTACCCGTGGAGGGGTTAAACACCTGGCTGCCCACACCATCGCCACCGGGTAATTCCAGCTGCAGTGGTGGTACTTCACCCTTACCACACACCACGGGTGGCGTCACAAACTTTCCACACCATCCCCTGTACATAGCCCCCTTCAATTCGAGTGGCCGCACGACCCCCGTTTCCGGAGACCCGTTGAGCCACCGCGGATCCGGCGGCACATTAGTACCCAGGCGTTGCCCGGGATAGTAACTGTCTCTCTATCTCTCTCCCAGTCTCTGTCTGTGTGTTGCTGTCTGTCTGTCTCTGTCTGTCTCCTTGTCTGTCTGTTTCTATCTCTCTGTCTGTCTTTGTGTCAGTCTATCTGTCTCTATCTCTTTGTCTCTGTGTCTGGCTGTCTCTCTATCTCTGTGTCTCTGTCGCGGGCGGAGGAGGGGACGCTGCGCTCACCCACTGCTCGGGTCCGGCTGCTGCTGCTGCTCGCTCGGTCGGTGGCTCGAGCGGTGGGCCGGATCCCGGGGACTCGAGCGGCGCTCCTCGCCCGTGAGTGAAAAAGGTGGTTTGGTTTAGGGGTATTGTCCGTGACGCCACCCACAGTTTGTGGTGAGGTTGGGACACCACCGCTGCTCTGTACGGGGATCCCGGGAGCGTTGACAGAGAGCAGCTGAGATGTTTTCTCCCCTCCTTGGGTAGGGGTTTTTTGGTGGTCCCGGGGCCCGGTGATGGAGGTCGGAAGGTGGGTTGTGGGGCCTGGCCAGGTGCAGGGTCGCGGGGCAGCGCAGTGCCAGACGGCACGGTGGTACTTACTCAGCCAGTAATGCACACCGAGTCTCCGGTAAAACAAACGGCTGGATGGACGAGTCCCACAGACAGCTGCGGTGTTTTTCCCCTGACCCCAGGTTGGTAGTGTAAGTCCTTTCCTGCACCTTCTTGTACGCTCCTCCTGTGCTCCGGTTTCCAGCTGGCTCCCCGGTTCAGTACCGGTGGGCCACCGCCCAACCCCGGCTACCTAGGGTTCCACCAAGACTGTCTTCCCGACTCCCGCAGACGGTCACCATCGTCTGCCAACCTTGCTGTCAGGTGCCCGGGCCACGTACCCGGACACGGCCAGTCAGTTCCTCAACTACTACTTCCTCACTCTACAACTCCTCAAACTCTTCTCTCTCCCTTTTCCCACCTCCAAGACTGTGAACTCCTCGGTGGGTGGAGCCAAACGCCTGGCTCCGCCCCACCTGGTGTGGACATCAGTTCCTGGAGGAAGGCAACAAGGATTTGTGTTTGACTTGGGTGTTCCTAACCGGGGTGTAGGGTGTGTTGTTGCAGTACCTATGACGTCCTGGCTTGTCCAGGGCGCCACATTCCCCCTTGGTTAAATGCAGACTGTCCACGGGCTGCTCGTCCATCACCGGTTTTATTTTCACAACTACAAAAATAGAAAACGGTAAAACACACATATAAAACAGAAGCATTGTTTATAAACTTCCCATAACGGGAGGCACTTTCTTTTAACGTTACTAAACGGTTGTCTTTTATTAACGGTAACGGCTTCCGCTCTTCCCCCCGCCCAAACAACCTGGCCCTGATGCTGCCCCTAAGAAAATGGGCAGCACCCCTTGCCCCAGTCCAGAACCAAATTGCCCGAGCGGGTACGGTCTCTTTCAGGGGACCCACGTCCATGGGGGACCCCTGACCCCCGGAGGATTGCCACTGGTTACGGTAGTGGCGGGCCTGGGCCATCCATTTCCTCCAGGCCCATCCTCCCAAATCAGCCTCTCCGGAGGCGGTTACGGTATCAAGCCAACAATTTATTTACACTCCACTAAGTTTGTGGTTGCCCTGCAAGTTCTCGGGCTTGTCCGTAAGAAGTTCCTTATGCAACAATTGCAGAAAGTCCCTACGCGGACTAGTTGCCGGCAACGGCCGGTTCAATCACGGTGTCAATCTGATAAACTTCTTCGGTTGATTCAATCTTATCATTCAACAACATTTAACAACGTACAGGAACATCAACCCCCCAGATGTTAGTCTCCCTGTACCTAAGTGGGGGTTAACGGTATAACAGGGACGGTTCTTCTCGGACGGTAAGGTCCCATCGGGGACTTGCTGTAGGGTCCCAGCGGGGACTATCAGTTGGGTCCCAGGGGCTATTCACTACACCTGACTCCGGGACAACTTCTTCCTGCAGCTTTCCCACGGTCCACCACCGGACAGCACGAGCCCCCAATGCCACCCTCACACAGGGGTGACACTGTCCCACAGGACTCCACTTCAAACTGCCGGCAGTGCGGGTACGGCTGTTCCTCCAACCGGACTCTTGGAATCGTGAGGGCCAACGGGAACATCACAGGGTCCCGACGGGGACCGACAGCAAGGCAGCCGGGAACCGCTACCACATTCTTTTTCTCCAAGCAGCAGTCTTAGGGCACAGCTGCCGTAGTTGCTGCTCCGGGTCAGTCGGTGTGGGGGACGGGCCCAGCCGGAGTCCCTCCGTGCCGGCTACGACCGGCATCTTCAGTAGTGAGGGGCCCCGCTGTGACATGGCCTGCTCTGCCGCTTGGCAGCTATATCCCCGCGGTGCCTCAGCCGAAGCTGGGTGTCTGGGAGCGGTCAGCAGGACTGGCGGTGCTGGCGTCGGGTTGAAGATCGCCTCCGTTGCGGCCAGGCGGACTGCCGGGGCTGCCGTCTTCTCCGTCGCGGCCAGGATGGAAGCTGGGACGGGTGCCAGGGCGGTGGTAAAGGTAAGGCCCGGGGGCCGCAGGTCTGGGCCCTCTCCCACAGACGCTGCGGGCTCCGCTACTGGTGACAGTGGTAACGGGTCGGTCGGGGTGGTGGCCGCGTACATGGGCAGTAAGGGAGGTGGCATAGTGGATGGCAGCAGGCCGGGCCCCTCAGATGCAACGGCCGTTCCCTCGGGGACATAGGGGCGTGGGCCGCTTACCTGCTCCGCTGGAACCACCTCCACTCCGCATGCCCGCACGGTTGCAGCCAGGCCCTTCTTCTCCGACGTCCACTCCGCCATCATGGAGTGGACCCTGGCCTGGAGCTCCTGGCACGTCTTGCTGCTGGGCCCAGGAACTTGTTCCGGCAGAGTCCTGGCGTCCCTGCACTCTGCAGCGTTAATTACATGCGATCTTTAAGCACTGCCGCTTCTGCGGCCAGCGCTCCTCCGCCAGACACAGACATCTTCTCTCCGTCAGGCGCAGACATCTTGTTTCCGTCCCCCCTTGGTGTCTTTCCCGGCACCTCCTCTTCTGGGGCGGAGCTTCGGCTTTCGCGCCTCCAGTGCTCGGGAAGACGCTCGAGCGGGGACTTTTCGCACCCACTTTGGCGGCTTCCGAAAATTTTTGGCCGGACACCTCCGGCGGGACACAAGGCGCACCTCTACCGGACGGCAGAGCGGTAAGATCCTGTTCGTGACGCCAAGTTGTCGCGGGCGGAGGAGGGGACGCTGCGCTCACCCACTGCTCGGGTCCGGCTGCTGCTGCTGCTCGCTCGGTCGGTGGCTCGAGCGGTGGGACGGATCCTGGGGACTCGAGCGGCGCTCCTCGCCCGTGAGTGAAAGGGGTGGTTTGGTTTAGGGGTATTGTCCGTGATGCCACCCACGGTTTGTGGTGAGGTTGGGACACTACCGCTGCTCTGTACGGGGATCCCGGGAGCGTTGACAGGGTGCAGCTGAGATGTTTTCTCCTCTCCGTGGGTAGGGGGTTTTTGGTGGTCCCGGTGATGGAGGTCGGAAGGTGGGTTGCGGGGCCTGGCCAGGTGCAGGGTCGCGGGGCAGTGCAGTGCCAGACGGCACGGTGGTACTTACTCAGCCAGTAATGCACACCGAGTCTCCGGTAAAACAAACGGCTGGATGGACGAGTCCCACAGACGGCTGCGGTGTTTTTCCCCTGACCCCAGGTTGGTAGTGTAAGTCCTTTCCTGCACCTTCTTGTACGCTCCTCCTGTGCTCTGGTTTCCAGCTGGCTCCCCGGTTCTGTACCGGTGGGCCACCGCCCAACCCCGGCTACCTACGGTTCCACCAAGACTGTCTTCCCGGCTCCCGCAGACGGTCACCACTGTCTGCCAACCTTGCTGTCAGGTGCCCGGGCCACGTACCCGGACACGGCCAGTCAGTTCCTCCACTACTACTTCCTCACTCTACAACTCCTCAAACTCTTCTCTCTCCCTTTTCCCGCCTCCAGGACTGTGAACTCCTCGATGGGTGGAGCCAACCGCCTGGCTCCGCCCCACCTGGTGTGGACATCAGTCCCTGGAGGAAGGCAACAAGGATTTGTGTTTGACTTCGGTGTTCCTAACCGGGGTGTAGGGTGTGTTGTTGCAGTACCTGTGACGTCCTGGCTTGTCCAGGGTGCCACATCTCTCTGTCTCTATCTCTGTGTCTGTCTCTATAGGGGGCTTTATCATCGGGGTCACGTCGTTAGTGTCGCACATCCGGCATCCTTAGTGACATCGCATTGTGTGACACGTACGAGCGATCTTAAACGGTCGCAAAACAGGCAAAAATCGTTGGTTTTGGAGAGGTCGTCCTAAAACCAAATATAGTTGCCTGTTTATTAGCGATATTGTTCCTCGTTCCTTCGGCATCACACATCGCTGTGTGTGACACCGCAGGAGTTACGAACATCTCCTTACCTCCGTCCACTGGTAATGAGGAAGGAAGGAGGTGGGCGGCATATTTTGGCCGCTCATCTCCGCCCCTCCTCTGCTATTGGATGGCTGCCATATGACGTCGCTGTGATGCTGCACGACCCGCCCCCTTAGAAAGGAGGCGGATCTGCGGCCAGAGTGACGTCGCTGACTAGGTATGTGCATGTGACGCTGCAGTAGCGATAATGTTCGCTACAGCAGCGATTACACAATATCGCACCTACGACGGGGGTGGGTGCCATCGAGCTCGACATCGCTAGCCGATGCTAGCAATGTTGCAGTGTGTAAAGCCTGCTTATGTCTGTGCCTGTCTGTCTCTCTCTTTCCCCGCCTGTCTCTTTCCCCGTCTGTCTCTTTCCAGGTCTGTCTCTTTCCAGGTCTGTCTCTTTCCAGGTCTGTCTCTTTCCCTGTCTGTCATTTTCCATGTCTTTCTATTTTCCCGTCTGTCTCTTTTGTCATCTGTCTCTTTCCCCGTCTGTCTCTTTCCAGGTCTTTTTCTTTCCAGGTCTGTCTCTTTCACCATCTGTCTCTTTCCTGGTGTGTCTCTTTCCTGGTGCGTCTCTTTCCTGGTCTGTCTCTTTCAAGGTTCGTCTCTTTCCCCATCTGTCTCTTTCCTCGTCTCTTTGTCTGTCTCTCTGTCTGTCTCTTTCCAGGTCTGTCTCTTTCCAGGTCTGTCTCTTTCCAGGTCTGTCTCTTTCCCTGTCTGTCATTTTCCATGTCTTTCTCTTTTCCCGTCTGTCTCTTTTCCCATCTGTCTCTTTCCCCGTCTGTCTCTTTCCAGGTCTTTCTCTTTCCAGGTCTGTCTCTTTCACCATCTGTCTCTTTCCTGGTGTGTCTCTTTCCTGGTGCGTCTCTTTCCTGGTCTGTCTCTTTCAAGGTTCGTCTCTTTCCCCATCTGTCTCTTTCCTTGTCTCTTTGTCTGTCTCTCTGTCTGTCTCTCTCCCCGTCTGTCTCTTTCCAGGTCTTTCTCTTTCCAGGTCTGTCTCTTTCACCATCTGTCTCTTTCCAGGTCTGTCTCTTTCCAGGTCTGTCTCTTTCCAGGTCTGTCTCTTTCCCGGTCTGCCTCTTTCCCGGTCTGCCTCTTTCCCGGTCTGTCTCTTTCCCCGTCTGTCTCTTTCCCCGTCTGTCTCTTTCCCCGTCTGTGTCTTTCCCCGTCTGCTTGTCTCTGTCTCTCTTTCTTTGTCTGTCTCTATCTCTCTTTTTCTTTCCCCATCTGTCTCTTTCCAGGTTTGTCTCTTTCACAGGTCTGTCTCTTTCCCCATCTGTCTCTTTCCAGGTTTGTCTCTTTACAGGTTTTTCTCTTTCCAGGTTTGTCTCTTTCACAGGTCTGTCTCTTTCCCCGTCTGTCTCTTTCACCATCTGTCTCTGTCTTTTCCACCGTCTGTCTCTGTCTGTCTGTCTCTTTCTGTCTCTCTCTATCCGTCTCCCCACTGACATCATATTACCTCATACATAAGCTTATTATACTAACACTGTCCTTTGTTCCTATAGCAACCAATCACAGCTGCTATTAATAAACTGTAATTCCAGGCTCCATTCACTTTAATGGAGGCATGTTTTTTTGGAGAGTAACTGTAAAGCGCGAGGTTACATTTTCCTGTCAAAACATAGTCTACGATGTTCCCTGGGTCACATGAGGCGTCTGTGCAAAATTTTGTGATTGTAAATGCGACTGTGCGGATTCCTTTAGCGGACATACATACACACACACATACACACACACACACACATACATACACACATACACTCAGCTTTATATATTAGATACACACTTTGCAGTACAACTTCTTCTGTCCTGTATATTTGGTATAATACTCAGTATCTGTATTATTCTGTATATATACACTGCACAGTACCTCTTCTGTCCTGTATAATAGGTCCAATTCTCAATATCTGTACACCATGTGCAGAATTATTAGGCAAGTTGTATTTTAGAGGATTTTTTTCATTATTGAGCAACAACTATGTTCTCAATCAACCCAAAAGACTCATAAATATTAAAGCTTAATATTTTTGGAAGATGGAGTGGGGTTTTTTTAGATTTGGCTATTTTAGGAGCAGATATCTGTTTTTCCAGGTAACCATTACTGTGCATAATTATTAGGCAACTTAATAAAAACCAAATATATTCCTATCTCACTTGTTTATTTTCACAAGGTAAACCAATATAACTGCACAAAATTTAGAAATAAACATTTCTGACATGCAGAAACAAAACCCCAAAAAATTAGTGACCAATATAGCCACTTTTCTTTATGATGACACTCAACAGCCTACCATCCATAGATTCTGTCAGTTGCTTGATCTGTTTACAATCAACATTGCGTGCAGCAGCCACCACAGCCTCCAAGACACTGTTATGAGAGGTGTGCTGTTTTCCCTACCTTTAGAGCTCACATTTTATGAGGGACCACAGGGTCTCTATGGGGTTCAGATCAGGTGAACAAGGGGGCTATGTCATTATTTTTTCATCTTTTAGATCTTTACTGGCCACCATGCTGTGGAGTAGTTGGATGCATGTGATGGAGCATTGTCCTGCATGAAAATCATGTTTTTCATGAACGATACCGACTTCTTCTTGTACCACTGCTTGAAGAAGTTATCTTCCAGAAACTGGCAATAGGTCTGGGAGTTAAGCTTCACTCAATCCTCAACCCGAAAAGGTCCCACAAGTTCATCTTTGATGATACCAGCCCATACCAGTACCCCACATCCACCTTGCTGGCGTCTGAGTCGGAGTTGAGCTCTCTGCCCTTTACTGATTCAGCCTCCGGCCTATCCATCTGGCCCATCAAGAGTCACTCACATTTCATCAGTCCATAAAACCTTTGAAAAATCAGTCTTAAGATATTTCTTGGCCCAGTCTTGACATTTTATCTTATGTTTCTTGTTCAAAGGTGGTCGTTTTTCAGCCTTCTTTACATTGGCCATGTCCCTGAGTATGGCACACCTTGTAACATTGCAGCTCTGAAATATGGCCAAACTGGTGGCAAGTGGCATCTTGGCAGCTTCAACGCTTGATTTTCCTCTTTTCATGGCAGTAATTTTGTGCCTTTTTTGCCCACACGCTTCTTGCGACCCTGTTGGCTATTTGCCATAAAAACGCTTGATTGTTCGGTGATCACGCTTCAAAAGTTTGGCAATTTCAAGACTGCTGCATCCCTCTGCAAGACATATCACAATATTGGACTTTTCAGAGCCGTCAAATCTCTCTTCTGACCCATTTTGCCAAAGGAAAGGAAATTGCCTAATAATTAAGCACACCTTATATAGGGTGTTGATGTCATCATTACACCACACCCCTCATTACAGAGATGCACATCACCTGAATTTACTTAATTGGTAGTTGGCTCTCAAGCCTATACAGCTTGGAGTAGGACAACATGTATAAAAAGTATCATGTGATCAAAATACTCATTTCCCTAACAATTCTGCACACAGTATATTATTCTGTATATATACAACCGCAGAGTACCACTTCTGTCCTGTATAATGGGTGTAATTGTCAATTCCAGCAGCTTGACCAGAATATATATATAAAAAAACTTTTCCATTTCTTTAAAATAATCTAAAAATTGATATGTTAAAAACATATGGTTTACCAATGCAGGGTGTACGCTTACGCGTTTCAGACTGGAGGGTCCTTACTCATAGCATAACCAACTTGGAATGAACATGTGCATATATACATAAAGCTGAAGGGAAGTAGGAGGGGAAAGACCAGGTAAGGGGGGGGAGAGAGGAATGTTTGACAAATAGTAGTAATAAAAATTCTATTCATAGATATATAAAAGATCCGTCCTTATATTCATATCTGAGGGATATCGGGTTTTTAACCTAAAAATCCACATAGCTTCTTTTCGCTGTAATTCTCTTTTTCTATCTCTACCTCTTTTAGGGTTTAGGACAACTTCAATCACATGAAAAGAGAATTACAGCAAAAAGAAGCTATGTGGATTTTTCGGTTAAAAACCCAATATCCCTCAGGTATGAATATAAAGATCTTTCCCTTCAGCTTTATGTATATATGCACATGTTCATTCCAAGTTGGTTATGCTATGCGTAAGGGCCCTCCAGTCCGAAACGCGTAAGCGTACACCCTGCATTGGTGAACCATATGTTTTTTAACATGTCAATTTTTGGATTATTTTAAAGAAATGGAATAAAAAGTTTTTTATATATATATTTATATATCCTGGTCGAGCTGCTGGAATTTTCTAACTAAGAGTTCCTTGTCTTTGGGGATTTTCCGGAATCAAGTATTCTGCACCGCCCCGGATTGATTGGATTTCTCCAGACTTCACATTTGCTGTGGTTAGGTGAGCTGACAATTTTTTTTTTTTCTTTCTGTTTTCTGGGTGTAATTGTCAGTATCTGTATTATTCTGCATATATACACACTGAACAGCGCCACTGCTCCTGGCTTATAAACT